>NC_064643.1:570863585-571046085 GCF_023864345.2 Schistocerca serialis cubense | reverse complement strand
TCCAGACTGAAGCGCCTAGAACCGCTCGGCCACAGCGGCCGGCCGGAACCCGCAGAGCTTCTAAACTGCGGAGATGGCGGTTGTTAGTTTCATCCTCTGTTCTAATTAACCTGACACGTTTTGTTTGGGAGTAAGATCGAGTGATTTAGTCGGCCAGTCGAGTTCCGATAGTGCGCTCCGGTGTTTTTCAAACCAGGATCATAGCCGGAGATCGCTGTTAACATTGCTGTTGTTATCTATGGAACCGGAAGTGTACACAGCATAGTCATCGCGTGCACGCAGAAGAAAGGACAACATTTAGTCACCGAGATGGGATTGGGGTGTCAATGTATTTATAAAGCATCGTCTACATTCTTTCTCTGGAGTATTCGTGAGAGTGGTATGGAGTGGAGGATGTAACTTAATTCCAGAAAGAAACGCCGAAATTTAAATGTCTGATAAAATGGCTGGATCATATTCATATAAAAGCAATCTGGTGAGGCTTCTTGGCCAAAGGCACTGAGCCCTCGTTTGGGAGCTGGCTCTGGTTCAAATTGCTCTGAGCACTATGGGACTTAACTTCTGAGGTCATCAGTCCCCTAGAACTTCGAACTACTTAAACCTAACGAACCTAAGGACATCATACACATCCATGCCCGAGGCAGGATTCGAACCTGCGACCGTAGCTGTCGCACGGTTCCAGACTGTAGTGCCTAGAACCGCTCGGCTATCCCGGCCGGCAGTCACCGAGAATGTTGAGATAAAATCCTCGTTCATGCTCACTGTAATCTGACTGAATTGGCACAAAAGTCATGGCACGAGAAACACCATCATAACGTCACATAACCGTGTCTGGTACGAACTACATACTCAACACTGCGGGTTATACATCTCGACGGATCGCAGATGGAATCGATGTCTTGAATCGTCTAAAAAGAGGTAAAATCGAAACTCGCTGAACGACATTGAGGATGACACGGCGGTCGGATGGTCCGGTTTTTTTTTTAGCTTCATTAAAACGCCTCCCATTAACTATTGTCCGGGTATTTGCCCATTGAAAACGTACCGCTTTATGAGTCGTTGTGAGCAATGCCTCTTAGGTATTCTACTCCGAAAGTCCATTGCATGCTGTTCGGCCGACAAGCGCCTACATTCACGAAAGCAGTAAATCCTGAAGCCGATTGTCATCAAGAAGGCGTGATACTCCAGTTCCTATTGGTTAGAATATTTTTACGACAACTGTTCCTACACAGCGTCACTCGAGTGCGAGTGGTACACCGCACCTTGTCCACGTGATATCCAACAAATTGGGAAGCTTCATTCACGTTGTAGCAATGACTGTGTCCAAATATGATAGTTCTTTTCTGGTACGCCGACCAATGTTGTTGTACTGATTCCACACAACCGACGGGCACGCACCCACCACTCACTCTCATGACACGTCAGCGATGGGGGTTCACATGACAGCCTGTTACCACGACTGCACCATCAACAGCGCTCCAAAGTGACCACTGTGCTCTTGTAAGGGGATGACCAATAATTTTCCGGTGACCTGAGTCTTCGAAGAAACAGCGACATCACATCCTCTTCCACTTACACTTGGGACACATTGCTGTTGCTGTCTCCAGGCAAGTACCATATTGGATTCTTCATACCGACAGCTTGAATCCACGGTTCTGCTCACACGTAATGTTGAAGTATCCCTAATGTTTCTACTTCGATATTCCACTATTACTGAAAATTCATGTATTAGCTATCAAAAAGGGTTACTTTCTAATTTGTCAACAAGAAATTCGACACTGAGCAGTTCCACGAAACTTGGATTGACGGTGGGTTGGTTCAAATGGCTCTGAGCACTATGGGACTTAACTTCTGAGGTCATCAGTCCCCTTGAACTTAGAACTACTTAAACCTAACTAACCTAAGGACATCACACATCCATGCCCGAGGCAGGATTCGAACCTGCGACGTAGCGGTTGCGTGGTTCCAGACTGTAGCGTCTAGAACTGCTCGGCCATCCCGGCCGGCGCGTCACGTTGACGAGAAGTTTCGCGTCCCCAGTGAAGATGGCTTGAATGTGAAAATGTCAGCTGTAGGGGTGGCCGAGCGGTTCTAGGCGCTGCAGTCTGGAACCGCGCGACGGCTACGGTCGCAGGTTCGAATCCTGCCTCGGGCATGGATGTGTGTGATGTCCTTAGGTTAGTTAGGTTTAAGTAGTTCTACGTTCTAGGGAACTGATGACCTCAGAAGTTAAGTCCCATAGTGCTCAGAGCCATTTGTCAGCTGTACCAAAAATACCAGCGTTAGATCTTTAGAGTCGGTGGGCCGCGAGAGGATCATTCACATGCCGCTTCAGTTTCGCCGAAGCGCCGCCACTGTAAAGACGACGGCGGCAACGGGACAGACGGCTGGCTGGGCGCAGCGGTCCATCCCGGAAGGCCTGCCGGCGGTCATTACCGGCTGCGGCCTTGCGTCGCTAACACGTCACGTCGCGTCACAGGGAAGCGGCCGGCTCATCTGCCACGGTCGGCCGTCGCGGAGGAACACGTCCGGGGTTCAACGGCCGTCACCAGCTGCCGGCGGGCTCCGCACCGGGGCATCTTGAGAGCTTAAATATACTGCCCTCATTGTTAATGTTCTGCTCAGGTTCCTCACCTCGCCGAGCCACAATTTATTTTAAGTTCCACGGTGAACCTTCCTAAGTACGAGTCACTGAAACATGTACACTACTGGCCATTAAAATTGCTACACCACGAAGATGACGTGCTACAGACGCGAAATTTAACCGACAGGAAGAAGATGCTGTCATATGCAAATGATTAGCTTTTCAGACCATTCACACAAGATTGGCGCCGGTGGCGACAACTACAACGTGCTGACATGAGGAAAGTTTCCAACCGATTTCTCATACACAAACAGCAGTTGACCGGCGTTGCCTGGTGAAACGTTGTTGTGATGCCTCGTGTAAGAAGGAGAAATGCGTACCATCACGTTTCTGACTTTGATAAAGGTCGGATTGTAGCCTATCGAGATTGCGGTTTATCGTATCGGGACATTGCTGCTCGCGTTGGTCGAGATCCAATGACTGTTAGCAGAATATGGAATCAGTGGGTTCAGGAGGGTAATACGGAACGCCGTGCTGGATCCCAACGACCTCGTGTCACTAGCAGTCGAGATGAAAGGCATCTCATCCGCATGGCTGTAACGGATCTTGCAGCCACGTCTCGATCCCTGAGTCAATAGATGGGGACGTTTGCAAGACAACAACCATCTGCACGAACAGTTCGACGACGTTTGCAGTAGCATGGACTATCAGCTCGGAGACCATGGCTGCGGTTACCCTTGACGCTGCATCACAGACAGGAGCGCCTGCGATGGTGTGATCAACGACGAACCTGAGTGCACGAATGGCAACACGTCATTTTTTCGGATGAATCCAGGTTGTGTTTACAGCACCATGATGGTAGCATCCGTGTTTGGCGACATCGCGGTGAACGCACAATGGAAGCGTGTGTTCCTCATCGCCATACTGGCGTATCACCCGGCGTGATGGTATGGGATGCCATTAGTTACACGTCTCGGTCACCTCTTGGTCGCATTGACGGCACTTTGAACAGTGGACGTTACATTTCAGATGTGTTACGGCCCGTGGCTCTACCCTTCATTCGATCCCTGCGAAACCTTACATTTCAGGAGGATAATTCACGACAGCATGTTGCAGGTCCTGTGCGTGCCTCCCTGGATACAGAAAATGTTCGACTGCTGCCCTGGCCTGCACATTCTCCAGATCTCTCACCAACTGAAATCGTCTGGTCAATTGTGGCAGAGCAACTGGCTCGTCACAACACGCCAGTCACTACTCTTGATGAACTGTCGTATCGTGTTGTAGCTGCATGGGCAGCTGTAGCTGTACACGCCATCCAAGCTCTGACTCAATGCCCAGGCGTATGAAGGCCGTTATTATGGCCAGAGGTGGTTGTTTTGGGTACTGATTTCTCAGGATCTATGCACCGAAATTCCGTGAAAATGTGATCACATGTCTGCTCTCGTCTAATATATTTGTCCAATGATTACCCGTTTATCATCTGCATTTCTTCTTGGTATAGAATTTTTAATGGCCAGTAGTGTAAGTAAGCTCAGTAAGGTTGGCAGTATGACTGGCAAACGAAGGAGGAACGCGAGGCGCTGCGTCTTCTGAATCAATTACAGCCAAAGAGACAAGCCGCTTCTGGCGTCGGCGCTACCACGTTACGGGATTCTGTTTGAACGCTGTTAACGCGTGACCGCCTGCTTCAGTATAATTGTGTTTTATTACCGCCTCGACTACGGTTTCTGTTTGTTAAAGAACGTCTAGAAAACGACGTCGTTCACCAAGTGACAATCCGTTGCGTCGAGGAGTGCCATTAAATAGTCTGCCTTTGGAATTGCTACAAAGGATGCGTGAGATTCGCGAGCAAGAAAAAGAATTTACTTCTGTTCGTGGGCAGTGTCGATTCCTGCTGATAAAGTTTTAGAGCGTACGTCTAAACTCTGGGACTCAGTCAAAGAACTGTTATAAGGAAAGGGGTGCTACTTCAAGACTTGCAAGATACTGAGGTAAATCGTGACGAACAACGTTCCTGTGGGCAAAACTGTATGATTTTAAATAATCTAGGAAAGAAAAAAAAGGAGCCTCTTCCACTTGCAGACGTTAATTCGTGGTGAACCGACGTAGTTCGTCCGCATACTTACGGATATTGTAGCAGAAAAGCATACGCCACAATACCGAAATAACTAATATCTTTAGAAGAATGTGAAGTTTTCTCAGGGTGGAGGGGGGGGGTCACTTAAAATGGTGTTAAAGTCTGGTTGATTTGGGTGATGGGACCAAACAGTGACGTCGATGATGAAGGAAGTCAGCCGTGGCCTTTCAAAGGAACCATTCCAGCATTTGCCTAAAGCAGTTTAAGGAAAACACGGAAAACCTGAATCAGGACGACTGGTTTGAACCGTCGTCCTCTCGAATACGACCCCAGTGTGCTAACCAGTGCACCACCTTCTTCCATCAAAATGTTGTTAAGGAATATCTGCTTCTGCTTTAAAAAGTTACGCGTACGAAAAAGCTCACGTTGTTGCGGCTTGTAATATTCTCTCACGTAAAAATGTAGGTAAGGAATACATTCAAGTACGTAATATGGTTAGATGAAACATGGCTCAGTGCTTGGGAAGCAGTTGATAAACGCTGGACAGATGATATTCCGAATAGCACAGGTCGTCAGCCAACGGGAAGAGGATCCCGATTAATTGTGGCCCATGCAGATCCTTTCAACGGTGTTGAGCGTGGAAGTCTTGCAGTTTTTCGATCGAGACAAACCTGTGACTATCATGAAGATATGGACAACCCACGATTTCTGCAGTGGTTTGAAAATTTGTTGCTCCAATTTGGTGTTCCGGCAGTGTTTGAAATGGATAATGCACCTTACCATTCTGTGATTTTAGACAAAATTCCAACGGCTAGTGACCGCAAAGGAACTATGGTGCAGTTGTCGCAGGCGAGAGACGTTGCTGCAAACATGAGCATGAAAAAGAAGTGAACAGGAAGTGGAATCGAGACTAAGAAATTACTAAGGTACTCGAGAATATCCGAAAATTCTTTTCTTTAGATAAATCAGGCAGTAGGAAAAGGTTAGCACTCTGCAATAAGTTTTCTGCGAATATGTTCAATATCGTTTGCTGTGGTACAGCTAAAATTAATATCTTTCTGTACGGTGGAGAGGAAGATTTTCGAGAACATGTGGATACGGTCATAATTCTCTGTCACTTCTGACACAAAATGATGTTGGAACTGGGTACGTTGTGCGATGTAAAGTAACAACGGCGAATTCTTCCTTGCGGGTTGCGATAGAAATCAAGAACGTTATCCAGATCTGAACATGAAATTCACTGCGGCGCTGAGTGCATGAAACAGCTGCGGCGGTGTGAGAGTCTGGATGCCGGTGTCAGCTTTCCACTCGTGGAAAGAGTGCGTGAAATACGGCAGCCATTCATATTCTGTGAGCTCGCTCTAAGTTCCGGCTTCACGTAGCTATTTTTATGCACATGTCTTACATTACGGTGAGGAGAATCATCCCTCTAAACATCCTGTTACTGCTTCTCCAAATACGGAAAAAGATCTGCACGTAGCTTCGGCATTGCCTTCCGGTACCTGTGAATCTCAGCTTGTACCTTATTATCAGTTTGCTGCGTGTTACAGTGATCATATTTGCGACTACATACATGTTGTGGAACATGTAGTGCGCTTATGCGAAGAAAATACTTGAAAATACGGTTACGTGCTGACGATTTCCGTAATTGTGATTTTAATGTAATCATGCAACATGATGTGTGATTTAACATTCATACGTATGAAATCAACAGTTTCTCTTAACACTCCAAGCGTAGAGATGTTTCATAGCGAGGGACAACGGTAAGGAATAAAGTAAATAATAATGTAAACATATTCCGCTTTAAGGAGGAAAGAGCTCTCTTCGGGCAATGGGGCTTCCTTCTGTTTATTTGCAGATATTTTCGCTTAATTTCAGTTAGAGGGGGGTGTATTTCTTCCAGTGTATTATAATAAGAAGTGACTCCAGAATACCAGAAGCCATTATTGTTACAAGTTCTGTGCCTGCTTTAAGGGGTTATGTTTAGGAAACGTTGATTAACTACCACAAATAACGTTATTACACATGTTACTCTCAGAATATAGTGTGACGAATGTTTATTTCACAGCTACTACTGTCTGCCATATATCCTTAAGAACTCTGCTTTCTTGGTCGGTGAGGCCGTGAAGAGTGACGAGCACCCAATAATAATGCATTTGTAGTTCCCTGAATGTAAGCCTAGTGTTTCTGTCCTAGTAATTTTTCTACCTCATTTCAGTGTTGGGAAACCCAATATGAGGCACACATTAGGTTAGGTTTGCGCATGAACGAATTAGCTAAGGACATGGATTCGCATTCTAGGCGAAAGAAGACCAAATGGACTTTTCAGGATTTCCGAAATGTCTCCCAAGTCAGTGGAGGCGAAATAGTATGCACTACTTCCTCGATGGGACATTAGACACTAATCTGCCGTTGCACTCCTCTAACCCTTTATTCTCTGTGTACCTGTATCGTTTGTATAGTTGTGATGAATGTTGCAGGGTAATGATGCTCATTTCAGTGTTTATCTCTCTTGGGAAGTATCCATGCAGTTACTACATGCAATAAATTTAATTCTATCTGTACCACAACACAAGGTGCCTTACAAGTAACACGCCTGTTTCGGAGTATTAATGTGTCATATCCAGGCACGTGGTTAAGAATATGTTATCAGCCTCTAATTATACTGTTACTTTTTTCCTTTTTATCCTTTGCTTGTTGATCAGATGGTAGAGATGATTTTTTCCACAATCATCAAATTTTCATACAGTTTCAGAGGTCATCGAGTAACGATTGGGGTTCTGCAAATTAAGATTTTTATTCAACCCCAGAAGAAAAAGTCGATCACCATCGTATCTGATGATCATGCTAATACTTGCAAAGCGGTCCACAAAACGTCTCTTTCGTTGATCATAAGCTAGTTGATTATGACATCGCTCCACAGAATACGATGGCTTGCAGTATCATGTCATGTTTAAATCACATAACCCACCTATCCCGAAAGGCATTTCCACGAACCATTTAAAGGAATGTTGGCTATACGTCCCTATTTAGTCTCCAGCGAAATTTAATTACACAGTAACCAGCTGCTTTGTACCTCATATCGCATTACTGATAAAACATGTCGGAAAGGAAAAGTGCCAGACGCTCATTCTAGATTCTTGTGAAGATGTTTGTGTCAGGTAAATTCAGTACCATTAAAACCCGTAAGGAAAAGGTCAGCACCATCGTTATTGCACCCTTTGCCGACTAGAGGCTAGACAGCCATCGCAATCCTCTGTTTGAGGTAATTTTCCGGTTCCTTCCCATTGCACTGTGATACTAACTCCACGCTGCACCGATTAGTGGTCCAGATGAAATTCTTAGGGTTTCACTGTCTGCCTAACCCGCATGGAACACACAGTACATCCAGCAGTTAAGTGGTCTTCATATGAGAAAAACCTGATTATCTTATATACGTGCATGACAACATATTTTGTTAGATGAAATGAAATCTCCTTCCGTTTCTTACAACTGCAAACTGGATTATAAACTTTACGAAGCTTAAGCTAAAACTCTCCGCAAACCAAACGCTGGTATCAACATTGCAGGGCTACACTGGACGTTATCCTATTGGGGTGGTATCCCTTACCTTCGTCCGGCATTTGAACTGACTTACCAGTCAGTTGTGAGGAAACTGCCGTTTGACCTAGCCTGGGCGCCATGGTGGAACTTGGCATGTTTCTAATAACTAATGATTGTCAATCGAAAAATGACGGGCAAAGACTTACGGTGTACTGAGCGTCGAGCTCTGTATTTTTATATTGAGGTGACGAAAGTCACGGTATACCTCCTAATATCGTGTCGGACCTCCGTTCATTGGTCGTTGTTCTACAACTCGACATGGCATGAACTCAACAAGTCCCCCACACAAGTATTTATGAATACTGCCTCTATAGCCACCAATAATTGCGGAAGTGTTGCCACTGCACGATTTTGTGCACGATTATGTCCAATGGGATTGATGTCGGGCGATCTGGGTGGCTAAATGATTCGCCCGAATTCCAGAATTTTCTTCAAACCAGTCGCGAACAGTAGTGGGTCAGTGACATGGAGCATTGTCACCCATAAAACGTCTATCATTGTTTGGGAAAGTAAAGACCATGAATTGCTGAAAATAGGCTCCAAATAGCCCAAAATTACCATTTTCACCAAAGGACCTAGTCTATTCGATGGACACAGAGCCTGCACCATCATGGATCCACTGCCAGTTTGGACAATGCCTTGTTGGCAACTTGGGTCCGTTGCGTTCGTTCCCTGCGATCAGCTCTTACCAACTGAAATCGCGACTCATCTGACCAGGCCACGGTTTACCAGTAGTCTAGAGTCCAACCAATAAGGTCAAGAGTCCAGGAGAGGCGCTGCAGTCGATGTCGTGCTGTTAGTGAAGGCACTCGCGTCGGTTGTCTTCCGCCACAACCCATTAACGCCAAATTTTTCAGTGCTGTCCTAATGGATACGTTCGTCACACGCCTCATATTGATTTGGTTCAAATGGCTCTGAGCATTATGACACTTAACTTCTGAGGCCATCAGTCCCCTAGAACTTAGAACTACTCTAACATAACTAACCTAAGGACATCACACACATCCATGTCCGAGGCAGGATTCGAACCTGCGACCGTAGCGGTCTCGCGGTTCTAGACTGTAGCTCCTAGAACCACTCGGCCACCCCGGCCGGCCATATTGATTTCTGCGGCTGTTTCACGCAGTGTTGTTTGTCTCTTGGCACTGACAAACTTTACGCAACGCCGCTGCTTTCGGTCGTTAAGTGAAGGCCGTCGGCCACTGCGTTGTCCGTGGTGAGAGGTAATGCCTGAAATGTGATGTTCTCGGCACACCCTTGACACAGTGGATCTCGGAATACTGAATTCCCTAACGATTTCAGAAATGGAATGTCCCATCCCATTCCACGTTCAAAATATGTTAATTACTGACGTGCGGCCACAGTCACGTCGGACACCTTTTACTATGAATCGCCTGAGTACAAGTGATAACTCCGCCAATGCAGTGTCCTTTTATACCTCGTGCACACGATACTACTGCCACCTGTATTTGCGCATGTTGTTATCCCATGACTTCTCTCACCTCAGTGTATATTTGTAACGTGCCACCCACGTGACCGCTGAGCCACAAAATAAAACACATCAATCAAAATATCAAATCCCGCACTCTTTACAATATAGTGTTCCGTATT
Organism: Schistocerca serialis cubense; assembly: GCF_023864345.2. Taxonomy (NCBI): domain Eukaryota; kingdom Metazoa; phylum Arthropoda; class Insecta; order Orthoptera; family Acrididae; genus Schistocerca; species Schistocerca serialis. The sequence continues at coordinate 571,036,210 of NC_064643.1, read as the reverse complement.
ATGTGATAGTTAAATGATGACATCAATGTGGCATTCTGTTTATTCTTCTCGTACGTCCCGAACTCAGAGAGTCGATTTACCCGTGTAATAATGAAGCATTGATAATAGTCTTCCAGTATCAGCAGCCCCTCTACTAGCGCTGTACAGGTATAATTTCAGACTATAGAATGCGTTGTGTTGTAAAGTGACTGGGGTTCTCAATAGGATTGAGCTTCAGTAAGTTTGCGAACCATTCGAGAAAAACAGTCTGCAGTGTGTTTCTCAAAGCATTTCTTTTTGTACTACGTGCCAGATAACTATGGTCAGTTGGGAAAAAGTTAAACGTCCTAGAAGGTACACACCCTGCAAGAAGATAGCGATAAGGAAAACCAAACGTGACTTTCTCGTTAGGTACCGGAAGACCAACGTATATTCAAAAACTTGCAGTTGTGAATTAGAGCGACAGCAATTTTATCAACAATTTTACGTCACATACTAAAAGTTAATATATAATAAACTATCAGCCTCGATTGTGGTAATGAAACTAACCTTTACCTAGGTTTCAGCCCAAGTAATTGAGCCTTCTTCAGAAGATGAACCTGATTCTATTATATGTCTACGATGGCATGGTCTAGAAATAAAACTAAAACAGCCTGAATAGGCGTAGTCACATTTTAAAAATGCGATACATAGGTACAAAGCCACCACCAAGACTTAAGCTCTGGCGTGCGCCTCGTCTCCATGGACGCCGAGCGTAGGGCCCCGGGAGCTCACGTGAAACTCAGACTTATTTCTAGACCATGCCCTCGTAGACATATTATACGTGGGGGAGTTGGAAAATAAGTTTCCCCTGTCGACTGTGGTGAGAGTTGTATGTGAAAGGAAAAAAAGAGAATGAGACATTAAAGATAAGACATATCTTTACTTTTCTACATAATTTCCAAGTATATTGAGACATTTGTCATACCGCTTTATAAGCTTGAAAAAGCCTTCCAGGAAAAAATCAGGGCGTTGTATACGGAAGAAGCGTTGAACGGCTTGTTTGACATCAGCATTGTTGCCAAAGCGCCTTCCGCCGGGAGTCTTCTTCAAAGCAGGAAACAGATGGAAGTCACTTGGTGCGAGATCCGGACTGTAAGGTGGATGGTGTAGGTCTCCCAAAAAAGAGTTACAATAAGGTTTTGCGTTGCCGTCGCCGTGTGTGGTCTCGCATTGTCATCCAACACCAGAACGCCCGATCTGAAAAGGCCAGGCCGCTTTTTCCGAATAACCTCTTTCAATTTCGACAGAGTGGCACACTACCGCGCATCATTGATGGTTGCATCCTCCAGAAAGTCCAGCAGCAAAACTCCTTTGGTGTCCCAGAAAACGGTGAGTAGCACTTTACCTGCAGACGGAGTGCTTTTGAACTTCTTTCGGACAGGTGATGGATGTTTCCACTCCATCACACAACTCTGCTCACAGTCGACAGAGGAAACTTATTTTCCAACTCCCCCTCGTAGAATCAGGTTTATCTTCTGAAGAAGGCTCAATTACTTGGGTTGAAACGTAGGTAAAGGTTGGTTTCATTACCACAATCGAGGCTGATAGTTTCTTATATATTAGATTATCACGATTGCTGACTGGGCTGCAATGTTGAAAGTCCTTAAAAATTTAAGTTGTCCAGTGCTTTCTTATTTAAACAGTTTCTGCCATTATATTATATAATAATGGAGGCTAAATGGTGTAGGGGGTGGGAGGCGGGTGTAACGAAAGAAGACAAAAAAATACGAGTATAAGATCGATTCTCTGAAAACGATAACGTTGTCATCCAGACAGTCAGTTACGTCTCAATCAACTGGCACGAGGAAACACTATAGGAACACACATTTCGACATGAAGGGCTCCTATGAAGTGTGGAGGTGAATGAATACCGGTCAGAGATACAGCGGTAACGACTCATTGCAATACCTTCTCTGAGAAGAAAGAAACCATTTAAAATAGGAATTGATGTCTTTGTTGATGCCGAAATTGCTGACCATTATAAGAGGCTACATTTATTCTGAACTTTTTTTTATTTTTTTCGACGCTCACTTCTTCTTGTTTCTCCGATAAGGAAGCTACGGACCCAGACGGGCCGAGTAAGCAAATGTGGTGCTGAATGGGGCGGTCATCCGTCATCATTCCCGTGCCGCATGTCTCATCAGCAGCTGGGAGCTATTCCTCATCCGGCAGTCGCATCAGAACTCGCCTATCTCGCTAGCGCTGGTCTCAGCGAATGTTTTGGTAATCTCTCTGCCATTCTTCTGAGAGGCTTTTTTGCCTTTGCCATTCAGTAAGAAGCAAGTAATCACGAGTCAGAGAAAGCGTTATGTCCCTGAATTGTTAATCATTGCGACAAGAATGTCATTTCATAAGAAGTGGCCGGACAGTTTTGGTATGTGTTTAGTGCCATCCAATCAAACATGACAACAAAACTTCTGTCTCCGTTTTCCTACACTCTGTGTGTGTGTTTTACTATGAAATTCCTGTACTCAATGTCACACAAATGGAATCTTCCCAGTGGTTCACCCTATTTTACGTAGATTCTTTCAGTTCTCTCATATCATTTCACATTACGAATGGCTGTCCGACAAGGAAAATCACAAATGACGACAGTGCAACAGTAGTCCCAAAAATTACTGTGTAGAGCATAACTGCACAGTGTTAGACCTGGGGTCATGAATTGGAGGCTATCGGAATATGATCAGGGGCTGTATATAGGTTAACACAACGGTCTACAATTCTGCACATTCAGCCACAATTGATCGTTCAATGCGTTTCAATAATAATAGACTAAAATCAAGGATCCACAATTTATCTGTTTATGACGCAAGGAATATTAGTGTCTAACGTCCTACTCACTAGGACACCCTAGCTGGAGAAAAATTCATGTAGGGCAAGTATGGGAAAGGAAAACGTGCATGTCTTTTCGAAAGAAGCATATTAATATATGCATCTTTAGATTCAGGGGTGCAACAGAAATTCTATATCAGGAAGGCACTTCAGGAATTTGAGACCAGCGCTTTCTCAATACAAGTCCTGTAGATAGAACACAGCGTCATCCAGCTAAGTTACCGGTTAAGTGTACAGGAACAGATATGTTTATGTGTCTATTTCCCTGCTGCACCGTGTTTTGATGTACCATATCTACATGTTTAAGGTAATTCATAAGCTGTTTGGTTTCTTTGCTATATCAACAGCTATCAATGATGAACGATTATAATGTATATTGCACAGAGCAGACATAGTTAATTATTAAGCAACTACATGTAACTAAAAGATCAGCAACTAATATTTCGTAACTACGAAGATATAACATAAATGAGTTAACTGCAACTGTTAAAAAGAAAAGACGCATTTATTATTCTGCAAATATTATTTATTTTATCACGAATTGGCTTACGGATTCTTAGGCTATCGGCAAGTCACGATTCTGATTAAATAAAAAAATGTTTGCACAATATCAGGAAGAGGAAGAAAATCACACCGTTGTTGACTGGTGGATAATTTGCACAAAAGCAAAAACAAGACGAACTGCCGCCGCGTGGGATTGCCACGCGGCCTGAGGCGCCTTGCACGGGTCGCGCGGCTACCCTCGTCGGAGGTTCGAGTTCTCCCTGGGGCATGTGTGTGTGTGTGTGTGTGTGTGTGTGTTGTCCTTGGCGTAAGTTAGTTTAAGTTAGATTAAGTAGTGTGTAAGTCTAGGGACCGATGACTTCAGCAGTTTGGCCCCATAGGAACTTCCACAAATTTCCAGTTTCCAAAAAGACGACCTGCGAGTTTAATGCTCCCTTTCGACAGACGTCACACACACCCTCGTTGCATTTCCAGCTTCTGGTGAGACACCTCCGTTATATTTTATTTCTGTTCTTATTTCGTACAAGTCTTTCCATTGGTCGAAATAGTTCTGTCTTTCACGAAGTTTAATTCTTAAAAAATAAACGCCAAACAGCTTCAGTTCATAATCTACTTTACTAGTCTAACAGAAATCGACATAGGATCACGTTTTTTTGATAATTTATTCTACTAGTTCTATAGAAATGGACTTAATCAGAATCACAATTTTTTGAAATTTGGTTTCCGTTTCTGACTGGCATAAATCTACATTCAGATCATATTCCGCAGGAGGCGGTATTGTTTTCTTTCTATTATTTTTCATTTAACTTGAAACTCATGTCAAGCTCAACATCGAACTCATACTTTTGTATGAAGTTTTTGGTTCATATGCTCTGTGGCTGATTACTGGTAACTACATAGTATTTTTCAGTATTGATTCTGTTGCCTGGTACTGTATACTAAAGAAAACTAGTTTGAGTAGTCTTTTTTAGTTAGTTAGCTCCTTACACATACAATGACTTACATTTGAGACAACACTTTGTGGTGTGGAACGATTCTGTTGGTTTGCAAATAATATACGTTGTTACATGCTGGTCATTTACACCGCGTGATTTTAACTTTACGCTTACTCCACACAAAAATTTAATATACAGGCTGTTTCATAATTTTTATTACAGTCTTATTTAGAGGGGAATTAGTGCAAAAATTTTGATAAGTAGCACAAATCTAGAAACGAATCGTTTGCCTGCAAAACATAATTGAAGATCGTATCACTTTCAAATCCCTCGCCCCCTGTCGCGCACTCAGTGGAGACAATGCGTTCTGATCTGTATGCTCTAAGGAGCACAAGACATGAGCAATGTTTCCTGAACTCGTTGTCGTGGCCTTTCTACGTGACAAAGGACGTTATCTTCGAAGTCGAGAGTGCGGCAGATATAGATGTTCAAAATCAATAGTTTCGCAATTGAGTACCGAGAAACGGCGGTCCTATCATGCCCTGCCAGAAGGAAATCTCATAAAACACAGAGAAGTAAAAATTTAATGTAACGGACTGTATTGCTTTCTTCTACAACGAAAAGGTACAATGAAGAACATGTGCCACTTGGAAATTATGTGTCAGTCCACTAAAAACTTATATTCCAATATTTAAAAAAAATACTAAACTCCTTCCGAATAGGCCATGAAAGCCCAACGGTTATCCTCAGTCCACAGACGTCACTGGATACGGATGTGGAGGGGTATGTGGTCAGCACACCGCTCTCCCGGTCGTATGTCAGTTTCCGAGACCGGAGCAGCTACTTCTCAGTCAAGTAGCTCCTCAGTTTGCCTCAGAAGGGCTGAGTGCACTCCACTTGCCAACAGCGCTCGGCAGACAGGACTGTCACCCATCCACGTGCTAGGCCAGCGCGACAGCGCTCAACTTCGGTGATCTGACGGGAACCGGTGTTACCACTGCGCCTCTTTCCTGAATAAGTGAAGTTGGCTCAAATGGCTCTGAGCACTATGCGACTTAACTTCTGAGGCCATCAGTCGCCTAGAACGTAGAACTAATTAAACCTAACTAACCTAAGGACATCACACACATCCATGCCCGAGGCAGGATTCGAACCTGCGACCGGAGCGGTCGCTCGGCTCCAGATTGTAGCGCCTAGAAGCGTACGGCCACTCCGGCCGGCGGAAATAGTGAAGTCTTGGGACGTAGTTGTAGCTATCTTCCCCCCCCCCCCTTCTTTATTCCCTTTCTATGGAATAGCTAGCAATTCCTTTTGGTCTCTGAAGCACAGTGTTTAATGAGATTTTCGATTCTTCGTTTGCCCCCTCTGTTGCAAATTTAATGGCAGTGGATATAATCAAAAGATCCTGACCATGAGTTTAACCTGGTGCTATGGTGCATGAAGAGTATAGTGCTACTCATGGTAGCAAAAGAGAGCAACGAGAACATTCCAAGTGCACAGATCGGCAGGTGGTAGCCCACTGAAGCAGCCACCCCTTCACATCAGTGGGATGGAATTGCCCAATGCTCAGGACGAGTATATATCTCTGCTCCAGGCAAACGTTATTACGCAAGAGCTCTAGAATAGGTCTATGACACCTCATACAGAGGTCTTTAATGTAAGTTAATGATGTAGCTACATCTGGATTTATATTTCGAAAGCCACCTAATATTATGTTGTGGAGGGTACTTTGTGAACCACTGTAACTCATCCTTTTTCCAGTTCCAAAACAAGGAAAAAGAAATAGTTTGTAGCATTATTGACGAGTCTCCATGTAAGCTCGAATCTCTCCCATTTTACGTTCATGGTCTTTCCGTGAGGTAAGTGTAGGAGGAAAGAATATATTTGTTGACTCATCTGAGTTTGTGCACTGTCGGAACTTCAAAAGTAAGCCACATCGTGATGCAGACTGCATATTTTTCAACGTCTGCCACTGGAGTTTGCTTAGCATCTTCTTGCTTGCTAAACGAACCTGTAACGCTATTCTTAATGCACTAATCTTCTTTGGATCTTCTCTCTTCCCTCTATCAAAAGTGCCTGGTACGAATCGCAGACTGGAGAGCAAGATTCAAGCATTGATCGAATGAAGGTTTTCTGAACTGCCTCCTTTGTTGATGGACTACAGTAACTGAGGATTTTTTCAATGAATTTTAGTCTGCCTTACCTGCGACTAAGTTTGTATGGTCTTTCCACTTTAAAATGCTAAGTACCCGTACTCTTAGATGTTTATGGATCTGAGTACTTCCAGGGATTGCTCTACAGAGATGTAATCATACAATATTAGGCTTTTCTGCCTATTTATGCGCAGTTCGTTACATTTGTTTGTGTTGAGGGTAAATTTCAACTCCTTGCAACAATCTTCGATACTCAGTGGAGGCTTCGGCATTTCGCTACAATTTTCTATCGTTGTTACTTCCTTGTACACTACAGCATGATCGGTAAAAAAGTCGTGGAACATCCGACGTTATGCACTAGCTCATTTATACACCGTAGGTAAAACTGATATTTTTAAAAACGCCGGGAATCCGATGTATTGATATTTAAAAGAATAACTTTACCCGTCCACGATATATGGAAAAAGTTATCGATGTATCGACGGAGAAAGATATCGATGAAACAGCATATAAAAATATCGGCTGCACATTGTATAAATACTGCGGCTTTTAGAGCTGTATATTTAGGTATTGAATTGTTATTAGATATTGTGTACATCAACAAGCTAGCACCCTGCTTATGCCCGTTAGAGCAAGAATTGAAAGGAAAAAGAAGTACGTTCACATTTGCCGATAACCGCTTTGCTAACAATGGTAACTGCATGTAATATGGCACAACGAAAGATGTCTGATGGGGTCGTCGTTCGGATGCGTCACACATCAGATTTGCCCGGAACACTTCACTTCGACTTCCCTGATTTTTCATTTCTGCTAACGCCAGTGAACTAGCAGCTGTAGTGTCAAAACTGCGTGGTGAAGTTGAACGTTACAGATTTTGTTGGCAGCCCGGAGCGCCGATTACGTCAGCATTTCCCCTCACACGTCTCCGCCCACCGCAAAGACCAATCTTGTCACTTAGATTTTTGTTCATCATTTTCTGCAACTGTTTTTGAAGAATGCCGATGTGAAGAAGTAGCACAATATTTGCGTTAAAATTGTTTTTTAACGCAACTAGTGCGCTATTTCTTCACGTCGGATATCTTGTTATTCCTATCACGTCGCCACCCCTCCTCCGCCTTCGGTGCAACCGGACTTGTTCTATGTGGCATGTATACATGTTTACACAGTCAAAGAAAAAGACTCGGCGTGATGGAAGCTCAGAATGTAATAAGAATTCTTTACTCAGTGAAAGTAAAATAATGTTCATCTACTTTTGCTGGCCGCGGTGGTCTAGCGGTTCTAGGCGCTCAGTCCGGAACCGCGCGACTGCTACGGTCGCAGGTTCGAATCCTGCCTCGGGCATGGATGTGTGTGATGTCCTTAGGTTAGTTGGGTTTAATTAGTTCTAAGTTCTAGGGGACGGATGACCACAGATGTTAAGTCCCATAGTGCTCAGAGCCATTTCAACCATTTTTTTTGTTCATCTACAATAACTGACAAGAAAAATATCAAATATTTACCGAGAATTGCGAAAAAATATAACATTAAATAAAAATATCGGCACTTGACTCTGAAATTTCGATATTAATATATCGACGCGTCTGGGAAATTATTACTGTTACAAATCGCTACCTAGTAAAGCTACCGATATATCGATATTTTATCAACAGCGCTAAACTATACCACAATACCTCTCATTTTTTTCATTATCACACGAGCACTCCCTGGTGAGACCTTCCTGTGAAACAGCTCAACACAGACTGAGCAAGTTAGCTTCAAATGGTTCAAATGGCTTTAAGCACTATAGAACTTAACATCTGAGGTTATCACTCCCCTTGACTGTGAACTACTTAAACCTGACTAACCCAAGGGCATCATACACACCCATGTCCGATGCAGGATTCGAACCTGCGACCGTAGCGATCACGCTGTTCCAGACTGAAGCGCCTAGAACCGCTCGGCTACCCCGGCCGGCCACGAACCAGAGATATAAGTGTCGTAGTAAGATGAAAAACAATCATTTTCACAGAATCGAGCACACCATACAAATGTTGCATTTTTACATTTGCTACTGCACCGTTAAAATATGAACCCATCAGAACTGATATGCAGCCAAGCTAAAAGATTTGTCGCCAGAACTAACAAATCTGTGAAACTTACAGACGTACTGAAACTAACGCACGCAGCTTTTTCACACGCCAGCCGAAACTGGTGGGCACGTCATAAAAGAAGAGGATAAAATGCAGAGTCTGGATGGCTTCGTGGGTTCTGTTGTTGATCGACTCGTTATGACAGTTCCAGAAGTGAAATGTACATCTCAGATTCGGATAAGGAAGGAGCTAAGACATTACCAGACGACTGACTGTAATTAATACCTTCAGTGACTTCAGTATTCAACAATACGGTGAAATCTCTGCAGTATGCTTTTGCATCAGAAGTAGCTCGCTCAGAAAAATTACCCTGTGCTTAAGTTAGGAGAACCATTTAAGGTGAGAAGTAGAGCACTGTATGTTTTCCGTCTGCTCACTTAATAAGCGTAAGGTAGTGCTGGAGTTTTGCCGAATATTATTTCATTGTCTTTAAAAACTGAATGACATTCGAAGCTATGTTGTTTCTCTGCTGGTCTCTTGTTACATCTGAACTTCAACTAGTCACATCATTGCAGGTCACTTGGACCAGCTAGCTGGTCATTGCAGTCCAAATTAAAAGCGCAGGTAAAACTGTTGCTCCTCATTAACGCTCAATGTACAAGCGTGTAACGCTGCATAAAAATCATGATGTTACTTGACTGTGCTCGACACAGCTCGGCTTCCGCTCCACATGAAACGAAATCCAATGAGATTCAAGCAAACGCGGAAGAATACACGGCGCAAAGTTTACATCAGGTTTATCCTTATGCTGCTCACAGTATTCAGTACGTGCTGCTATACGTTACCGTGGATGTCGTCGACGCAGAGCTGGAGGTCGTCGCGGAAGACGGGCGCGTGCGGCGGGCACTGGCAGGCGCAGTCGGCCGCGCCGTGGGCCGGCCTCGCCACGCGCGACCAGCACACCTCCGGGCCGCACTCGGCCGCGCCTGCAACACCGTGTAATGGTACTTGAATTACGTATCCATTACGGCACCTCACCTCAACCCCTCGATACCAGCAATATTCTACTGTGTTTCTGTAAAATAGTTAACATATTTCTGTGACAACATTCAGATTTGATTTCATTAATGTAGAGGTACTTCGATACATCGATATGTATATATAGCAATGATATTATTCTTATGTGTATTATTTCTTTTGTCACTATGATCTTTGACGTACTTGTAACTCTGATTTTTTGTCGCGTAATCGGTTATTTAAGAGACTCAAGCTTTGGTCGTCATGTTAAAAAGTCGCAAATTGTAGTCAGTTTATGGAATGTGAACTTTAACAGTGAGGAAGATATTTTCAAGTATGTTTTCTATTGTCAAGTGATGTTTTGGATCGAGTTACGTGATATTGCAACAAAAGTAACAAAAAAGAAGTGTAACTTAAATTCAGAGTGCTGATTACTTTTTTACATCACTATTGTCCTAACTTGCAAAAGTTTAATCTTCAAGAATGGTTTATGAAACACATCTATAAAACTTTTGAATATCGCCGAATAACACGTAGACCTCTTTGCATCCGAGCTTGGAATCATCACTACCTAGATTTTCGACGATTCAGCCATGAGTTCACAACAAGACCAGCGTGGGAAACACGAAAAGATGAGTGCCCAGTTTATCCAATATTTCAAGAAATGACTTTATTAACTGTGCTCTAATGACACCTGCCACATAATATAGCTTTGCTGTTGCCCGAAAATGCAATATTTAGCAGCGTGAGCAACACTACAATCATAATTAATTTTTGACCTTTGTTGTGGTAGGATTGTTAGAACCGACACCTGGCCTCACCTGATTGCCGATGCACTACCACCTGGTTGCACTGCGTCCGCAGCTATACCCTAACTAATAAAACCTATCCAGATATCAATTACTGGACATTAATATGGGGTGTGTGCACCCTTCGTCTTTTTAAAGGCTTGAACTCTGAGAAACTTTCACCGTTACATCTGAATGTCTACGCAGGAACGACAGCACATTCTGCTTCAAGACCCAAATCCAGAGATGTTTGGACTTCGGGGTCTGGAGCCAAGTCGCCATTCTAACTCAACCCAAGGGTGCTCCATGGTGCAACGGAACGCTGGGCAGGCCAGCCCATTTCAGGAACGTTGTTGTCTGCACAACGTGGTCTCACAGACGCTGATACGTGAACTGTGCGTCATCATTCTGATACAATCAATATATCTGAACTATTCCTCTACCGTATGAATCCCACAGTGCTGCGAAATCTGTTGTTATCATTCCACATTTGCCGATTTCTTAAGCGAAATAAGGGCAGCGGCTTTGTCGCAGTGGTAACACCTGTTCCCGTGAGATCACAGAAGTTAAGCGCTGTCGGGCGTGGTTGGCACTTGGATGGCTGACCATCCAGGTCGCCATGCGCTGTTGCCATTTTTCGGGGTGCACTCGGCCTCGTGATGTCAATTGAGGAGCTACTCGACTGAATAGTAGCGGCTTCGGTCAAGAATACCGTCTTACGACCGGGAGAGCGGTGTGCTGACCCCACGCCCCTCCTATCCGCATCCTCCACCGAGGATGACACGGCGGTCGGATGGTCCCGGTAGGCCACTCGTGGCCTGTAGACTGAGTGCTTATGCGAAATAAGGGGACCCTCTAGCCATAAAGCAACACAACCACACATTCGTTGTTCACTGTTGCACCACACATGACAGCACGTAAAGTTCCCCGCGCAGTCACCAAACCCAAACCATTCCATCGGGTGTCCACAGGGTTTAGCGAGATTTATCGGTTTAATTGTTTCCAGTCATCCACAGTTCAGTGGTGTCACTCTTGACACAGCCTCAAGCGTCGTTTAGCACTGACTATGTAAATGTATGGCATATGAAGAGCTAGCTACTGAACCATTCTATCCCATTCACTTGAACTCCCCATGCGTAATCATTGGGCTAACTGTACTCTTGATAGATTTTTACAGCCAGAGAGTAATTCTTTCGGCACATTTCGTGTGATTTTTTACAACCACCCTCCGCAACAGTCTCACGGTCCCTGTACGTTAGTACATGAGATCTGCCTGGTCTTGTTCTAGCTGTGGTTCCATCGTGTTTCTACTTCACAATCACATCACAGACAGTCGATTTGGGCAACTTTATCACGTTTGAAGTGTCCCTCGTGGGTTTCTTACTAAGGCTACACCCGAAGGCTCTTCCCCGTGCGAAGTCACTGAGCTCCCTTCACCGATTCATTCTCTTGTTACTTCTTCTCTACTGACAACACAATACTTTCCACCTCCGTCTGTATTGGTGGCTCCGCCTCTTCAGACGTAGTGGTCAATTCCGCATCACATGAGAGTGTCCAGGTACTTCCATCAGACAATCGGTAATCCATTCTGTAGGGGAAGAAGACTGATACCCTTACGAAAGATCGATATTACCATTTCCGATGGCTGTGATATCGCTGATGTGCTAAAAAGTTCTGGACGTTACAGCTAGGCGTTGACAGTCAGTTAATCCCAAATGGACTGCGCGCGCTTTGCACACATTGGAATTAGGCAGTCCTTCAAACTGATGAAGCGTAACAGTTGGCTTCCTGCCGAGAATCGTGAAAAAAAAAACAAATCTGAAATGTATTCGGCAAAGTCACGAGGAAAAGTATTTCAGTCACGTTCTTTTTATATTATTCAGTAGTTTTATGAGGGAAAAATATGTAGAATCACTAGTTTTGAGCAGTCTGAACATCGAGGGATGTTACATACATGAATCTATTAGTCTTACACGAGAAATTTATTTCTAAGCCGGCTGAAGTAATTTTCAACTATTTTGGGCGAGGTTCATAAAAAGCTGAAATTTTTGTAACGTGAAGTAGTTGAATGAAACCCGTTTACATACCTAAGTGATGTTGGATTGAAACAGACTAGTCAGGTAGTAAACATTGGCTACAAGTGAAAGAATGTACACAACCTGATAAAAGATATCAGGACACCCCAACATAACACGGAACTGGCCGCTGCTCTCAAGAGGTACGAAGTAGACAAACAGAGTAACAGCAGAATGGGTCACTCAGGAGAGCACAACGACTTGGAACGTGGACTAGCCCCACAGCGACATTTCATTGTGTGCTGTCATTGAACCCCTCATTTCACCTTAACCCACTCATTTTCGATTGGCGACTAGACTGGTAATCTGGCGGGCCAGGGAAAAAGGCTGACATTCTGTGGCTCCAAGAAGGCACGTGTTCATCCAGCAACATGTGGTCACACATTGTCTGGCTGAGAAATGACGTCTAGGCTGTTGTGCAGAGAGGGTATGGCTACAGGTCGCAGGATGTCATTCACATAGGTAACGCTGGTCACAGTGCCCTGGACACGCACCAACCGTGATTTGTGATTGCACCCAATAGCACCCCACACCATAAGGCCTTGGGGTGACGCTGTGTGTCTTGTGCAAATGCAGTCACTGTGCTGCAGATCCTCCTGTCTGCAATGAACAAAAATGCTGTCATCATTTCAAACAAACAGAACCTGGATTCGTCCGAAAACACTATCTGATGCCATTCCTGTCCCTGGTAACGTCGTTCCATACACTATTGCCGTCTAGCATATTTCTGCACATTCTTCAAAGGCGGAGAAGTGGACGATGCGCAAGTAACCCATACCGTAATAAACGGTAACGTACTGTCATCCCCGATAGCGTATGACGTGTTACACACCTCCAGAGCCGAGGAGGAACCTTCTCAGGAGGTTATTCAGATGATCAAATGTGTATGAATTGCTAAGGGACCAAACTGCTGAAGTCATCTATCCCTAGACCTACACACTATTTAAACTAACTTACTCTAGGAACAACACACACACACACACCCATGCTCGAGGGAGGACTCGAACCTTCGACGGGAGGGGCCGTGCAATCCGTGACGTGGCACCTCAAACCGCGCGGCTACTCCGCGTGGCTAAGGGGTGGTCTGGATGGTGCAACCTGACCCATCTCTTTGAGTTCTACAGCCTTCTGTGAACCATTCTGCACACACCCGTTCCACTTCGTCCCACATAAGCCATCAATTTCCCCGATGGATGCATCCCATTCTCTTATGCCAATAATGTGACCTCTTTCAAACGCATTGAGTTGACCGTATGGTTCACGTGTGCATCTGCGAGGCATCCTGCAGAACCGCTCAAGTCACACTGATCAATTACCTTCAGTTTAGAGCGACAACACGAGCTGCGGGCACATTTTACCTGTAGGTGGTGTTGCGCCACAATATCCGTGTTGAAGTTGAATCAGCAGTCGGACATGGTTCAAATTCTAATCGCTTCTGCAGAACATACTAATATACATGTCTTATGAATATGAACATACTATTTCTAGTCTTTTGTTTTTCCTGAGCGCGAGAGTAACAAACGAATAGCTAAATTTTGATAATTTCCACAGTCATAATAAATCTATTGTTAGAGTTACGTGGGAGTGAAAAAATAGTGCCAGCAATGAGATTCGATCCAGAGACCTTGCCCATACGAAACTACTACGCCTTTACTTGTCTCCCTTTTTTTTTCTTTCTTTCTCTCCTTGGCAAGAAAGGGCACTACAAAGAAAGATCCACTCGCTCCGGCCATTTTTGTCTTAAGAAAATAAGGAACTGCTCCTCTTCAGTTCTTGGCGTCTATCTAAGCCTATCCCAAAAAACTAACCTATTACTAAAATGGGTGTAAGAAAGGAAGAAAGTATGGGTAGAGAACACACAGGGGAGCGATTAAAAAGAGAGGAATTGTATAGGGGTTTTATACACCGAAATTCCGGGATGGCTAGCGCCTTTGACGGTAGAACATCCAAAACTGTCTTCTCGAAATTTTTATGGAGACTCTGTCTGCAGTTCGTTCAGGGCATCTTTTCGGCAAAATAAACGTCAGTATCTCAGAGTTTGGACGGTCCAGCTGGAAGGTAGGTAATGAAAGACGCTCCAAAGAAAATCAGGAAAGAACTGCTGGCATCATTGGTTGCGAACAACCGCTCAGTGCCTATCGTTAAGGTACGTCCAATGACCCATTTCCGATTTCTCATCAGGGCCAAAAGGGTTGCGGATCGTATGGTCACATATCAAATGCACAGCATTAGTTTTCGTTGATGGGTAATGAATCAGGTCCAGTAATAAAAGTATCTGGAAAATGATATGAACAGATGTCTGTCGGGTAAGCAAAGCAAAGATATGCTGTGCGAGCCACCAGAGTTAGGTTGACTATATGACAACCAGTGGGCGTCTGCGTCGTCCTCACCACAGTGAACACATAGGGGCGTGTCAGCGAGGCAGGTACTGTGTAAACGAAACTGGTTGAGCTATTTGCCTTTGATGGTGGTACACCAGGCGAATTGGACGCTAGTGTCCAGGAAGCCTGCATGCACCAATTTCCGTAAACGACGCCATATCATCTAGGGAAACTTGTGTTCAATGGGGTTGGGGTGCCAATGTATTTATAAAGCATCGTGTCCATTCTTTCTCTGGAGTATTCGTGAGAGTGGTATGGAGTGGAGGATGTAACTTAATTCCAGAAAGAAACGCCGAAATTGAAATGTCTGATAAAATGGCTGGATCATATTCATATAAAAGCAATGTGGTGAGGCTTGTTGGTCAAAGGCACTGAGCCCTCGTTTGGGAGCTGGCTCTGGTTCAAATGGCTCTAAGAACTATGGGACTTAACACCTGAGGTCATCAGTTCCCTAGAACTTAGAACTACTTAAACCTAACGAACCTAAGGACATCACACACATCCATGCCCGAAGCAGGATTCGAACCTGCGACCATAGCAGCTGCGCGGTTCAGGACTGAAGCGCCTAGAACCCCTGGGCCACAGAGGCCGGCGTTTGGGAGCTGACAAAAAGTGCTGAACGGTGTCTGGCGTTAGGAATACGCCAACCCCACCACGCTCCCATGGGAAGGCAAGGGAGGCATGTCGAAAACTGTCTCGGTACAGACAATGGATGCCACTGCCATGAACATGCGAGAGGCGAGGCTAATGGGGACCAGGAATACTTGTGCCATGAGAGGGATGCGAGAGGCGTGGTAGATATTCATGCATCGAATACAGTGTACAATGTCGAGGGATCTAAGCTGGCAACCAACGAGGCCAGCCCTGATAATTTGTCGGAGACGTCTGGTGTTCGTTGCCACTAAACATCGAAGATCATTCGTAAAATCAATGCCCAAACAGCGGCTGGTGGTAATCAGTCTTAGAGGAGGGACACATCTCTCAGACAGACCCTCCTCAGCAGAACCTGCGATTTGCCAATGTTAAGAGAACTACCGTGTCAGAGCCGTGTGGACATCATCTTCACTGCATGGGTAGACGACGAGACCGTCAGCATAGGACATGCAACAGAAGCAATGAGAAGACCACCAGGCGTTGACGAAGTCGCTGGAGTAAGGGTTCTAACGCCAAAGCATTCAGTACCGTGGAAAGTGGGAACCCTGTTGGAATGAGCACTCGATCGCTAGAGGCGTGATGAGGCGTCCTTTATAGAGTATTCTTGAATTCGCGCCACGCAAGGGCCGTATTAATGCTGTTACTATATGAGCCAGAAAACACACGTGCAGGAGGACTGTCATCAAAAATATGTGATCGACACAGCCAAATGCCTGACTGAAGCCAATAAATGCCAAAGCACCAGGCAGATGTCGTGACCTGGTGAGTACGATCATATCCCTGTGATGGTAAAGGGCTGTATGAATACTGTTGTCATCGCCCAGGGAAGTCTGACCGAGGGATGTGACGTATAGTGCCTTCTGCACTCGTGATGCCAACAAGCAGATGAAAATTTTCTTGTTGCGTTGAGTAGAGAGATAGGCTGGTAATCACAGGTTTATAGTCACCCATGCCTCAAGGAAGATGGATGGAATCGTCGTTGTTAGGGACATCATGTCGCAACAAATGGGTGTCCAAGCAAGTACCGACAGATAGCTAAACACTTGTAAAATTCGAATGAGAGGTCTTCAGGTCTTAGAGACTTATTGGCGGCTCCCGACATGATAGCACTTTGGACTTCATCTGTGGTAATGTCTTCCTGAAGTCGTCCAGTAAAGTGTTTATGGTGAGTGCCGCTAACTCCTCAATTAAGACTGGGCTAAATGGGACAGCAGTGTACAGTCGGATGAAAATGGAAAGGAAAGTGTGACCAATGGCCCGCAGCATAGTATATCGTTGTCCTTCTGTTTGAGTGAGGTTGTATATGAGACCTCGACAACGATATCTTTGTTCTGGTACATCAACGGCGTTTTGTGAGCTATATGGCCAGGGTCGTGGGACCTAACAGTTGTCCCATCCAAGTGTCTTCAAATGAGTGGGGTGATCCATGCCTTAGGATAATGCACAATCACGTAATGGATAGGAGAGAACGTCATCGAAGTATAGTCGTATAGGATCACGTAATAGAAGTACAAATTGCTCAAATGTCAAGACGTCTTTGCCATAACCCTGCAATGACCTGCATAGACTCACCACGAGAAGGTGAAGATGTAAGTGGGGCTATGTCGATGACAGGAGGCCAACGCATGCTCAATGACCTGTCGATAGTCAGGGGCAGTCATGTGGTTAACGTTAAATTTCTACAGGCAAGGACTGTGCCACGCCTGTTGGCGAGCAAAGGGAACATCACAGATGTAGGCTCGTGGTCAGAGAATTCCAGAGGACAAATTTCGGCATGTTGGGTGTTGTCAGCAAGGGAGTGTGTGAGGTAAATATGTTCCAGGCGACTGGAAGAGTGCGCCAACCCTTATATGAAACCCGCATGGGAAATGTGAAACTTTCTTCATGTGTCAGTAAGCTGCAGTTGGTCGATTATGATGGAAAGGGATGTACATAGGGAATGTCGTGGGAATTTGTCAGTGGGGCCCTTGTGTGGAGTTTAAGTCCCGACCAAGGACTAGGTCATCCAGGGGACCTCAGAAAGCAGCTTTGACTCGTCAGCAAAGAAGGTGTATCATTGATGACGGCAGTGCATATGCATTTAGGATGCAGGATATACCCCTAGTATTGGGATGGTATACTACATCTTCAGTGGGAAGCCTTGCATGGAGGAGGATAGCCACTCCACTATCACTGTCGGAGGCATGGGGGAATGTGGGCTGTGTACCCAGTGGGAGTCTAGAAATCAGCGACTATCACTTTTGATAGATGGCAATGTCGACACCAACAGCATAAATGGAGTCTCTGAGCCATGCCAGTTAATGTGGAGTCCAAATGGTGGCCAGATTGATCATTGCACTGTGGGAGTGGAGTGTCGTGCAGATTTTTTCTGGCTGACGTGAAACATATGGCACTGCCGCTATGGCCATAATAACTGGGTGGAAGATATGTCGGGCGCCGCTGTGGGGCATTCACTGACAGGTGGGCCAGCATCTCAGTCTTCTCTGTCGTCGGCATCATCAGCCCGAGAGATCAAAAGCTGTCGCACGCGCTGCGGCTGGCTTACCGGTGTCGACGAGCATGTCGCCCTTGTGGTGCCTGTGCACGGCGAGCGCCCGCGCGGGCGGCCAGGGCAGCAGCAGCGGCAGCGGCAGCAGCAGCAGCAGCAGCGGCCGCCGCCTCATGGCTGGCGCATGGCCGCTCGCGGGGGCCGCGGCCCCGCCCTCCAGTCGCTCCGGCCGCGACCGTCCGGCGCCGCGGGCTCGCGATCCTCCACCACCTGCAGCACACGCGCACACCGCGGTGTCTCAGGGCCAGCTCGACAGGCGACGGTCAGGTGGTCAAGGTTAACTCGTCCAAAACAGTGGTGTCTAACCTTAAGGGACACACCCGCTGACCTCAGAAGATGGCGAAAAAAACGGCACAAATTTACAGTTTAAGTACTTACAAGGGGACCTTAAGCATTGGTCGACTTCGATTTTTCGATTTTCTTCATACTAACAATAAATTATCGCTAGCTGGTATTTTTGTGATCTTCCCAATGCTTTTGATTGTTTAGACTATGATACTGTCTCAGAAAAAATCAGGTTGTAAGGAAATAGCTTGAATGAAACATAACAAAGAGAATGCAAAAATTTGTGCTGAACAATTAAAACAGTGTTGGAATGATAATAAATTTTATTGCCTGAAGAGAAATAACAAAGTGAGTCCAACAGGGTTCAATTTTTTATCCACTTCAGTTCCATAAGCCAACGGCTTTGCCGCAGTGGTAACTCAGGTTCGCGGCAGATCACCGACGTTAAGCGCTGTCGGGCTATGCTAGCACCTGGATGGGCGACCATCCAGTCTGCCGAGCGCTGATGGCAAGCGGAGTGCACT
Organism: Schistocerca serialis cubense; assembly: GCF_023864345.2. Taxonomy (NCBI): domain Eukaryota; kingdom Metazoa; phylum Arthropoda; class Insecta; order Orthoptera; family Acrididae; genus Schistocerca; species Schistocerca serialis. The sequence continues at coordinate 571,017,424 of NC_064643.1, read as the reverse complement.
CAGCCTTTGTGAGGCAAACTGAGGAGCTACTTGATTGAGAAGAAGCGGCTCCGGTCTCGTAAACTGACATACGGCTGATAGAGCGGTGTGTTGACCACATGCCCCTCCATATCCGCATTCAGTGACGCCCGTGGGCTGAGGATGACACGGCGGTCAGACGATACCTTTGGGCCTTCATGGCCTGTTCGGGAAGAGTTTAGTTTAGCTCAATTCCATAAGTTATTACGTGAATCACCTGCCACTTAACATTCAACAAGCAGACCATACTAGCATTATAAATAACAAGCTTAGCGACTGCTGGTTCGTTCGCATAGAGTGCGTCCTCTGCACAGATTTTTTTCTTTTCCTTTAATCAAATTTCTATGATTTGCCAAAACTGCAACGCTTTTTCAATTTATCAAGCCAATTAAGGCCATTAAGCAAGGCCTTTTCCGAATGTACTTCAGATCAAAAGACGACTCTGGTACCTGGTTCAAATGGCTCTGAGCACTACGGGACTTAACTTCTGAGGTCATCAGTCCCATATACCTTAAAACTACTTAAACCTAACTAACGTAAGGACATCACACACATCCATGCCCGAGGCAGGATTCGAGCCTGCGCCGTAGCGGTCGCGCAGTTCTAGGCTGTAGCGACTAGAACCGCTCAGCCACTCCGGCCGGCCCGGTACCTGAAATCCAAGGTTTTTATTAATCGTGCCTTTTGTGCTCTGATAGTAATACTTCCATAGAAACTTCCATACCCTTACACACTTTCCTTTATATCTAATCGAGAAGTGAAATAGTAGTTTACATGCAGCAAACGTTGTAGGAAGGATAACCATAACTATGAGCAATCATATTGGGTATTAATTAACCGCTTCAGCTGTATTTAGAAGCGGACCCATCCACTATTTTGCAAACTGGATGTTTTATTCTCTGACAAACCGCCTTTTAGCGATGTTTTGTTCTGACGGACAACGAATGTTGGGTACAAAGTTCCAAACTTTTCAGCTCTCATGTTTTAGTAATATGATCACCTGAAGATGTGGCTTTTAGTGCCATGAAACCGGTATTGATCCAATAATAAAGGACTAAATACAGCTGAGGAGGTTTATTGATACCCAACGTGAGTAATTTACATTTATTTAACTTTAATGGTTTATGTAATATATCCAAATATTTTCTTAAAAATTTTTCATCCGCTATTTCATCTCTTCAGGATTCAATTTCCAAAAACAGTGAAACACGTTGTAAATGAGTAGCCACTATTTGTGTGTATGTGTGTTATCGTAAATATAAACCTGAGGCTGTGAACTGAAGACCTACATTTGCTACAGAGCTTAAAGCCACATCACTTACATAAAACTGAAAAGAATCCTGTGTGTGTGAAAATCGATCTCATTCATAAGCAAATAAATAAGCAAACCAATAGTTTCACACTCCGTAGACTTGGCCTGTGCGAACTGTTTGAAAAAAACCGTAACTCTATAAAGAAAAACAAACTGTAATGTCGAGCTCTATAAGAATGTAATCTCAAATACAGGAAAATGGTTGCACTGACCTAAGGCCCTGATAAAATAAAAAATAAAAAAAACTGACTCAAACTACATTTCTCAAAGCAAACGAAACAGTCACGTATTATGAGTCTCACCTACAAAATGAAATACTGGCAGAAACAGCTACCAGCAAGACTCCGCAACAGCTAAAAAGAATCCTGGTAACTACAGTCGGTCATGGGAAATTGGGTTCATAATCTTGACACAGACTGCCAATGAAACACAAGACTCAACCTTTAAGTACTGAAATTTCAACTAGGAAGGAACTTATCAAAGAAAACAGTTAAAGACTGATATCAAAATTCATTTAATCTAATGGCTTCCATGGTACAGTAAATTAACTCACAAGATCAATCAATAGAATAATTATCAAAAACTCGACTGTGATGAATGTGACGTGGACCAACAATATAATTCAACAAAAATAAAAAAATATACTTTTTATCTCATCAGACAATACTTTGTTCTCACTGTTTTCAGTTAGATTCTTAATTGTTTCGCTTTCGTAAGTTTTAAGATGTTTTGCGAACTTTTCCTTACTTTTTTTGTTCTCGTGAACTTCTTCTTCCGCTGTAAGTGGTACTTTAGAGCATTTTTTAGATCTGTTATCAGTAACGTATTACAGAACTGAAATTACCAGGAATCGTTTTTAACATTTTCCTCAAGCATTTAAATAGCACTATAACTCTTTTTAGCGCAGCTCGTAGAGCTACGAGAAGGCTTAATTGGGTGAGTCCAACAGTGTCATACCAACTTCCACATCATTTTCACGTTACGCTGCTTAAAACGAAGGGGAACCTTGCCGAATCTTAGTTCCCAAATCACGGTCTGTCTAGCTCTGTGTATCTTCCTGTAATTACGACGATTTCTATTGCCTCTACATGAAGTAAGTTTTGCTGGATTTCTAAACGTGAGAGTTACATAGCACTGCCTAAGACACGTGGTGAGAGACATATTTTGAGGCTGAAAGTTGGTTAGGTTTCCCAGCACTCGAGTATTTGTTGATATCGTTTACAGGTTGCAGGCTCCTCGGTACAGAACACCAGAGCCGCATCACAATGAACTTTTTGTTCCTTTGTTGTCATTCCATGACAACTACACAATTCGTAGCTCTTCAGTCAAGAGATTACATAAAATACCACAGAAGAACATTACATATATAAAATACTGGGGTAAAAGATGAAATGTAGACATGAGAAGGGGGAAGCAATTGGAGTTAAAATATACAGAAAAGGGGTAGTTTGACGAGGCACGTTTACATAAAATTCACAGACAGTGAAAATGGCACTCGATGAAGACGTAACGTGTAACCATTGGTGGCACGAGTAGCACCATAAAAAATGGTGTTTACAGTATGGGACGACGACACTGAACACACACTGCGCTGATGTCACATACGTGGTGAGCACCAAAACAAGGCAAAGTAACTGCATTAAAATCTGAAGGGCCTGCCAAGTGAGGGGAGGTCGGAGAGGAGGGAGAGAGGAAAGAGAGATTGGGGTTGAGGAGGAAGAGGGCCAGGAAAAAGGGGGGGAGGGAAGAAGTGGAATCAGTAGTACACCAAGGGACAGGAGACGGGGAGGGAGCGCAAGGGCTGGGAAAGGATGGGGATATGGGAGAGGAGGGAGAAAACAGCAGAGGGAGCAGGGGAACGAGAGAGAACCCAAAGGGGGATAGGGAGGGAAAGAGGAGAGAGGAGGGTCAGAATTGGAAGGAACGATAAATATCGAGAGGAAGCACATCATCTGGGACGTGGAGACCTTGGAAGTTCTTTTGGGAGAGTGGATGGAGGGTGTGGTGACAGAGAGAGAGGGGGAGGACACATCGGTAAAGGGGTGGCAGCAGGTGGGGAGTGGAGAGGAATGGAGACATCAGGCAGTAAGGGTATCAAGGTAGCGGTTGGTGTAGAGGATACATATGTGTTTTAGGAAAAGGAGGAGATGTGGGAAGGAGATGAGGTCATAGAGGATCCTTGTGTGGGCCAGAACACAGATACGAAAAGCAAGGCAGTTCACATGGCGTTCGAGAATTTGGGCGGCTTTATAAAATTTAGGAAGGGTGGATATCCAGGCAACACTAGCGTAACTGAGGATGGGCTGGATCAATGATTTGTACGTATGAAGGATGATGGAAAGGTGCAATCCTTATTTCTTGCCAGGCAGGAGATTTAGGAGGTGGAGTCTACTGTGGGCTTTGCGTTGGATGGTAAGGAGATGGGGACTCCAGGTGAGGTAAGATCAAGGGTGAGGCCAAAGTATTTCAAGATGGGGGTAAGTTGGATCAGGTGCTCTTAGATGGAGAGGTAGAAATCATGGAGCCAGAAAGAGGGGGTGGTACATCCTGTAATTATTCTCTGGGTTTTGGAAGGATTGATTCAAAGGAGCCACTGGTAGCACCAAGCAGTAAACTGGTTTAGGTGAGTTTGGAGGGTGCGCTGGGACCGTTTTAGGGTAGGATAGAGGGCACGTAAGGCGTTGTCATTAGCATACTGAAGGAAATGAATGGGTGTGGGAGGTCTGGGCATATCAGTGGTGTACAAGAGGTATAGGAGAGGAGGAAGGACAAAGACCTGGGGCACACCTGTTCTTGAATTATTGACACCTGTGGTAGGTTGGAAGGTACGGAATTGGCATTATGAATGATGACTTTGGAAGGATGCCTCGAGAGGAACGAGGCAGTGAGATGCATTAAGTTGACAGCAATGAAATGGAGTCTGGAATGCCATACGCCGTCATAGGCGTTCTGGAGGTATACAATGAAGCAGTGCAAGGTACAAACTAACTCAGAAACGTCAGTAATTAACGAGTGTGTAAACTTACGTGCCAGTTTTTTAGGTGATGCGAGGGCAGTCGAGAGATAACAAATAGGTAACCATAATATGTCGGACTAGATTTTTGCTAATCGATACATAGTTAAATTAAAAAATTACGATTTATCGCCTTCAAGTCTTTGTATAAATTTCAATGCTTTCAGGTGGGAGGATGCCTGCAAATTGAAGACGGTCGTTAGACGGTGCCAGTACCTGCGAACTTATCGTTCCAGAGTGGACCTTCCAAAGCTGCTGCAAAATACAGGTTGGCCAGAAAAGTGGGGCCTCTTTGGTCTGTCCACCGATTTCTTTGGAATCCGAGGTTTTAAATAGCACCCAAGGCGAGGAATACCTCTACTTTTTGCACCAGGATGGAGAAGTCAGCACGCACTTCCGCGATAATTACTCTCAGCCTTGGACCACTTGAGGCAACAGTTTAAGCGTCTTGTTGTAACACTGTTCCTGAGAACAGAAGTTTAGGGAAGGCTGCCGGATGTTTTGACGAGCAAACCGTTTAAAGAATTAACGAATGCTACAACGACATATCTAAAGTACGACCACAACAGAACAACCGAACCATCCACGCTGGCGCTCACGTTACGCTAAATGTTCTGCTGCTGTCGTGTCAGCGTTTGACAGAACTTCTATCCCGTCTACATTTCCCACTGCATTTCAATATTTCTTATATGTGATTTACTCTTGTTGACTGACCGGTGAATGCCGCTCCAATAACTTATAAAGTTGAACAGCTCAAGCACCCTTTGCCATTCATTTCAGTGCTTCAGTATTTTTCGAAATGTACTCCCTGTATCTGTACTTGAGACTTTTGTTTAATATTTATGTTAACTGAATATGTCTACAATTCTTTTTAACATCCACTGCAATCTTCCCACCTGTCCTTAATTTCTGTTAGTAGCTCGATCTTATCACAGTGATTAAGTGAAAGGACTGCAAGTTCCAGAGGAAGTTGATGCCTGGGTCATGGTCAGAATAGGAAGCTGCAAGGGCAGACGGCACTGTTAACGTAGATTTTACAACCTTCTTCATTAGGCCTTATACAATATGAACTTTCCATTAGGGAGGTGCTGTACGTACAGGGGGTGGACAAAAAAAATGGGTACACCCCAAGAAATGCCTGCTTGAAGATAAATCGGCTGCTAGCCAAGCCTGCAGGCCATGCTGTTGCATTTGGCTGGTGGAACTCTGTTCTGTGTAGTTCTGAGCGCCTTTTTTTGGAGCTGAGTGAATTGAAACGTGAGCAAATTGTTGGTTCTCTATGGTGGGTGCTTCCGCAACCAGGGTAGCCGAAGTGTTTGATTTTTGAAGAGGCACTGCACCAAAGATTCATTGTTCATTCGTTATTAGTCCCCCCCCCCCCTCTTTTTAACATTCTTCTGTAGCACCACATCTCAAATACTTCGATTTTCTTCTTCTCCGATTCTCTCACAGTTCATGTTTCACTATCGTACAATGCTGTCCTCAAAATGCACATTCTCAGATATTTGTCTTAAAATTAAGTCCCAAGTTCTATACTAGTAGACTTCCCTTGATCATGAATGCCCTTTTTGTCAGTGCAAGTCGGTCTCCTTGCTCCGTTCGTCATGGGTTATTTTGCTGCCTAGGTAGCAGGTTTCCTGAACTTCATCTACATCGTGATCACCAACCCCGATGTTATGTTTCTCGTTGTTCTCATTTATGTTACACCTCATTACTTTCATCTTTCTTCGATTTACTCTCAATCCATATTCTACACTCATTACACTATTCATTCCATTGGGCAGATCAATTAATTCATCTTCACCTTAGCTGAGGATATCAATGTCATCAGCAAATATTAACATTGATATCGTTTCACTTTGAACTTAAATTCCACTCTTGAACGTTTCTTTTATTTCTGTCATTGCTTCTTCGATGTACAAATTGAATAGAAGGGGCGAAAGACTATATCCCTGTCCTAAAGCCTTTTTAAACCGAGGACTTCGTTCTCCATGGTCCACTTTTATTATTCGCCCTTGGCTCTTGTACGTAGTGTATGTTACCCGTCTCTCCTTATAACTTACCCCTATTTTCCTCAGATTTCGAACATCTTTTACCATTTTACATTCTCGTACGGTTTCTGCAGGTCGACATATCCTATAACGTTTCTTGAATTCTCTTTAGTGTGGCTTCCATTATCAACCTCAACGCCCGAAACTCCTCTCTGGCGCTTTTAGCTTCCCTACAGCCGAATTGATCGTCATCAAACAGGTCCCAGTTTTGTTTTCCATTCTTTTGTAATTATTCTTGTCAGTAACTTGGATGCATGAGCTGTTAAGCTGATTGTGCGACAAATCTCGCACTTCTCAGCTCTTGCCGTTTTCGCAATTGTGTGGATGATGCTCTCCGAAAGTCAGATGGTATATCTCCAGTCTCATATTTTCTACACACCAACGTGAATGGTCGTTTTGTTGCCACCAATGATTTTAGGAATTCTTATGAAATTTTGTCCATCCCTTCTGTCTTATTTGAGCTTAACTATTGCAAAGCTCTGTTTAATTTTGGTTCTAGTACTGGATCTCCTGTGCGTTCTATATCGACTGTTGTTTCTTCTGTCACATCATCAGACACGTCTTCCTCTTCTCAGACGCCTTCAATGTTCTCCTTCTATCCATCAGCTCTCTCCTTTGCATTTAACAGTGGAATTTCTATTGCACTCTTGTTACCACCCTTGGTTTTAATTTAGCGAAAGGTTGTTTTGGCTTTCCTATATGCTGAATCAGTTCTCCCGACAATCGATTTCTTCACAGTTTTCATACAGGTATTTCGTCTTAGCTTCTCTGCACTTCAGCCGGTACTTCATAATTATTCGTCAGTGTGTGGTCTTTAAGAGTTAGGATAGATACATGAAAAAGAGAATATCGAAAGAAGGGAAGTGCGTTTCGTCACAGATTCGTTTAGTAAGGGCGAAAGATTTACGGAGATACTCGCCCAACTTTAGTGGCACATGCTACAAGAGAGGAGTTTTGCATCACTTCGCGGTTTACCGTTAAAATTCCGAGAAGAGTCAACTGATATATTGTTTCCTCTTTCGTATATTTGACGAAGAGACCATTAAGGTAATATCAGAAAGATTCGAGCTCGCTCTCAGGTTTACCAACAATGTTTCTTCCCGTGCACCATTCACGAATAGGCAGTGGGCGAGATGACAGTGGTACTAAAGTCCCCTCCGCCACCTACCATAATGTGGTCCACAGAGTATTGGTTTAGATGTAGATATAGATTTTCTGACTGTAGATTTAGATGTGATCGCTACAAAGTGTGAAGCATAGGACTAAGAAAGTGAGGCAGTTCCCACCACCACCGGTGTTTTGTCTTGAACTATCAAAGAAGCTACTGTCGCACGTGCTGGCACCGTCCATCGACTTTGGCACGAGGCACGACCGCCGTCTTTGGGGACAGAGCCTTCCCGGGAACAGCCAGCTGCGCACAGCGTCGTTTCGTTGCTGAGACACGCAGCCAACGACGTCACATTCTTCCCTTTTTCTTTCCTTGTGTCGCGCCGCCGTACGGAGAAGCATCTGACCTATCAACACAACGTTTTTTCGGAAGAAGTGTACACAATGGCTCGAATCGAAACGAGAGATACCGTTACGAGAATGGTGGCTGCTCCCTGTACCAGGAACTGAGTTCTTTGGATCACGATGCATTTATTGATTCCAAGATATAACAAGAACATTTTAAGACAGTTCTGCTTACGGCACAATTATTATTGCTGTTGTAAGTTTTACAGTGCTGTACCTTACAAACTATAAACGTAAGAAACTAGAGAAATGAAGCAATGCTTATGTCCCAAAGTACCGCACACAGTCTGCCCTACTGAGAGTAACAGCTGTTCCCTCTTGGTATGTGAAGATTGAAAAGTAAGAGAGAAGTACTTACAGAAGAGAACCTATGAGGTCCCGTCATCAGCCCTGCTGCCTCAGCCATAAACAGCACTGCCCGCGAAAGACAAGGTGCCGGCTTCGAGGCTTGGGGCAGCACATAGTTTTCACCAGCAAGGAACTTTCAATTGAGATCACACTCTGTAACTGAATGAAAGATTCATTGTCCTCTTTAAGAGCTTCAGTCAAGTCTTGAAGCTCATTGGAAAGAACAGAGCAGACAGTGATACGTTCTACATATTAAAACTTCCTAGCTATTGAGTCGTTTCCGAATCGGTTTTCTTAGAAAACCCAAAGATTCGTCCGCACTTATGAAGGACATGTTCCAGAAGATCATTTCTTCGATTCACTTCAACCAGTAGTTCGGTCCTTGGACGTCCTCAGCAGACGAGCTATGACACAATATCCAATAAATTGTAGTAAGTAACATTTTCTGAAGCGACAACTAACATTTTACGTTTACGAAATTGAAGTGCTTGTTGAATTCATGTCGCTCAGAATCGATACTGACTGCGTTATAAAGGTGCACCAGCGTGGTGTATAGTAGGTGGTCATAATGATCTGGCTCGTCAGTGTGTGATGTGGCAGGGTTGCAATATGATTTGCACACGAATATTACATATCTGAAATTAAATCGCGACCAAATACGTATGAATGTGATACTGAAATGGAAGGCAATGTTCCAAGGAACATTGCATGGTACGTATTCAAACACAGGCACTGGAATTTCATATTTATCCGCTGATACCGGTCCTGCGGCTTACAAAAATGAGTAAAAATGTCTTCCCGGAATGGGAATAACATTAATGGGATATACCGATACATGTATGACACATGGGCTGACGGCATATGGTAGTGTGGGTCTAGCCTTGAGAGTACTCGGATAGCCGAAGCTGTAAGGCGATTGTTCGCGTAAAGGGGGAAATCTGGGTTCGAGTACCGGTCCGACACAAATTTTCATTGTCGTTCCATTATGTAGCTGTAGGCGGCTCATATCCGCAATTGCGAATGCATTTCCTGTCGCTCACCTTTCATGTGGAGTAGTTTGTAGTATCAGACGCTAACAGCCGGTCAAATATGTTCCTAGTAATACCAATTCTTGAGATTATCGTTAGATTTCAGAACACTACTTCTCAAGCGATTCAGCGTCTTACATATTGTACACTTCAATTGGTTTATAGAGCCTAGAGTTTCAGTAGTCACCACCAACTCACTGGGAGATCGTTTTCTGGGTAGACACAGGTCTACATTTGGTGTTGTCGGAGATGTTATCCAAGGTGCAGGAGCTACGGTCGAAACTTTCCCTGAAATGCACTCTTCTTGTTGGAGGTCGATATACACGTTCCGCCGACAGCGCAGTCATTAGAGACGGAGTACAATGTCGGAGGACGAGAGGATGGGGAAGGAAATTGGCCGTCACCTTTTCGAAGGAATTGCACCGGCATTTGCCTGGCGCGATTTAGGTAAATCACGAACAACCTAAATGTGGATGGCCGGACAAGGATTTGAACCGTCGTCCTCCCGAATGCGAGTCCAGTGTGCTAACCAGCACGCCACTTCTCTTGGTGAGGTGTACTTATACTCTTCTCTTTCCTTATGTCAGAAATAAACCTCTTTCAGCTGCACAGAAGTACGACCGGGTTAGTGATGTCAGATCATAAACATTAAGCCCACAACACGGGAAGGAGTTGGACTCATCCTTCTCAGAATAAAATACTGTTATCCACAACAAGCAGGGTGTCATAGACCAAAGTACTATGACATGTTGAAAGTGCGGTAACTTCATACTATGGAGCGGTGGACAACAACCGTCCAGACGCCTCGCCCTGCAGGGCCGCACTCAGTTCTATGGATGAGTGGTGTCTGTTCTTTCGGACATGTCTGAGAGAACAGACACCGAGCGGAATCCGCATCTGTGACACATATTATGTAAATTGAAGGAGGAGAGGGAGAATGGAATGGAAAGGGAAGGGAATATTGATGTCAGCTGCATCAGGACTTAATACGGTCACGAGCGAAAATATGTGCCGGACCGTCAGTCGAATCCGGAGTATTCAGCTTACGAGGGATTTGCGTTAACCACTACTCACCCGGACACAGTGTTTATCGCAATTGCACGGCCTATCTCGGCACGCCTGAATAAGAGTCCAGTGTGCTAACCACAGTGCCACCTCAGTCGGTCAAGGCAGAAAAGATTCAGTTTCAGTGTTAAAGGCAGATTCTAATTTCTCGCAGGATTATAGGCGACTACTGCGATGTGGCACAATGCAGCACGAAACGTTTATATTTATGACTGTACTTACCCAGTCGCAACGCTGAACTGCAGTCTTAAAAAATTCGGCTTCACACAGTATCATGTGAAACTTATCTAACCTAAGGCGATCTCTGTGATTATGATAACTGTATATGTGGCGCTAGATCGCGTCTCGTGCGGAAGTATTCAGTACTGTTTGGTTAGTGCTGCGTATGAAACGAGTTGTTTTTGGTGTGGTTAGCATGTGAATGAAATACGAAATGTAAGTGCCAGACCCATGATTTGGGATTCAAATACATCGAGAAAGAATGCCGGACAAGGAATAGGAAGTAAACTGGCAACGGCGAACTGTTCAGGCGTGACGTTGAGCGCCCTGATTGAAATAAATCAGCTCCAATGTGTAAAGTGTCAACTGTCAAGCAATTTCAATCGGACTATAGACACATGACCATGTTGTAACTTCTAACATGTTTTCGCGTTTGGAGAAAACCTTAATCCGTAATTACACGAAAAGACTGCAACACTTAAAACCTAAATGCACGTAATTTCTACATCTACATCTACAGCTACATGGATACTCTGCAAATTACATTTAAGTGCCTGGTAGAAGGTTCATTGAACCACCTTCACAATTCTCTATTATTCCAATCTCGTATAGTTCGCGGAAAGAATGAACACCTATATCTTTCCGTACGAGCTCTGATTTCCCTTATTTTATCATGGTGACCGTTCTTCCCTATATTGGTCGGTGTCAAAAAAATATTTTCGCATTCGGAGGAGGGAGATGGTGATTGGAATTTCGTGAGAAGATTCCGTCGCAACGAAAAAGCCTTTCTTTTAATGATTTCCAGACCAAATCCTGTATCATTTCTCTGACACTCTCTCTCATATTTCGCGATAATACAATACGTGCTGCCTTTCTTTGAACTTTTTCGATGCACTCCGTCGGTCCTGTCTGGCAAGGATCCCACACGGCGCAGCAGTATTCCAAAAGTGGACGGACAAGCGTAGTGTAGGCAGTCTGCTTAGTAGGTCTGTTACATTTTCTAAGTGTCCTGCCAATAAAACGCAGTCTTTGGTTAGCCTTCCCCAGAACATTTTATGTGTTCCTTCCAATTTAAGTTGTTTGTAATTGTAATTCCTCGGTATTTAGTTGAATTTACGGCCTTTATATTTGACTGATTTATCGTGTAACCGAAGTTTAACGAGTTCCTTTCAGCATTCATGTGGATGACCTCACACTTTTCGTTATTGGGGGTTAAGTGCCACTTTTCGCACCATTCCATTATTTCTTCTAAATCGTTTTTCAGTTTGTTTTGATTTTCTAATGACTTCATTAGTCGATAAACGACAGGTTCATCTACAGACAACCGAAGACGGTTGCTCAAATTGTCTGCCAAATCGTTTATATAGATAAGGAACAGCAAAGGGCCTATAACACTACCTTGGGGAATGCCAGAAATCACTTACGTTTTACTCGATGACTTTCCGTCACTTACTACGAACTGTGACCTCTCTGACAGGAAATGGAATAAGAAAACGTATTAAACTTCTATTACAGGGCTGGCCAGAGGCGGAAGTCTGGAAAAGTCTAGTAAAGTACAACACCTCCTACTACCAGTGGGCCCCCTCCAGTATCTTCGGCAGGCAGGTTCCAGAGGCTGCCTACGGGCGAGGCTGATCTGTGTGTACTCGGGTGTGACAGCCAGGAACAGGTCCAGTGGAGGAGAGGCGCGTGGCAGACGGGTGCTTTGCATTCTTCTGACTGGCCCCACGGCCGCAGAAATGTGCCCGAAATTCCACCTGCTCCTCCGCTCGTGCCCATTCGCGCCTCGCCGCTCCATCTGTCCACTCAGCTAAACGTTTGCACAAATAATGTAGCCCAAGAATCTGACAATAAATTACATGCGCAGGTAAAGCAGAGGGATCTCAGCGGTGTGTTGGATCTTCGAGAAACTGACGATCAAGAACAAAAACTGTATGCAGACAACATTTTTCAAACCAAAAGTAGGGGCTCAATGGCAGTGCCGCAGTTCACCATGTATTTGTTTAAATGTGTCTAAAAACCTTTCAAATGAGTACGTGAATGGATCCATCCATCAGCGGCGTCCTCTCCCGTCGTCACTGAAAATTATCTGATCCCTGATTCTTAATGACTTTCTTGGAATCGGGAAGAGATATAGAAGGAGGAACAGACAATAGTCAAAACTATGAGCAGAATAAAGGTTTCGAACTCATACCTCTGAAAACGATAACGAGGTGACAGCACACATCTTGAGTCAAAAGACAATAGGAATGATTCGTAACTCGACACACACACACAAAGAGAGAGAGCAAGCCATTGATGTTTTTACCTAGGAATCTAATAATCTAATCAACAGTACTCAATCACCGCTCATTTAGATGGTACAAGAGAAGAAGGTCTGTCTCTTCTCTTTATTACTTATGTTTGTATCAAGTTGTTCTTTCCCATGCTTATACTTTCCCACCACTTTACGCAGTCAATTGCTGCCAATGCCCTCAGCTTCAATCCACCTTATGGCAATTTGCATTTATTGTTCTACTTTTCATGAACTACTGTAAACTCTAACGGGAAGAAATTTATTCTGCAGCTAATATCACCAAGTATTATTTATTTCACGATGTCAGATCTCTCATTATCTGATCGCCTTATATTTAAAGCACATGCATGTTAATCACACAGGCCATCTGATGACAGCAAGCTTCTGTCGAAACTGGTCATCTTGAAATAAATAATAGATGGCGATATTAGCTGCAGAAGGAATTTGTCTCCATGAAACAGACATATAGCTCGCATTACCTAAACATGTGTAACCTATATACTATAAACTTGGATATTTTCTATTACTCCTTTCCATTATTTACGTTACGGTTACCACTAAATATTGTATCATATGTCAAATTTAAGCCTTTTATATCATCTGTGACGTTACGTCAACATAATGTAGAAAACTTGAAATTCCTGGATAGATATAAAAATGCCTGGTGGTCCTTATCTTGCGAGGATAAATAAATGTAGAAATAAAATAAATAAAAATAAACTGGTCTATATATGGAGTAGCGGCGCCCCCGAGGGAGCAAAATAATTGTGATTTTGTTGTATTTCCAAAAATGGAAAAAACTAATTATCGAGTCCGAGCTGTGTTTCAGACTACAGTATTTCTGTGTGTATAAAGCTTTGGCAAAGCTCATCTTGGACTAGGACACGTCGCTGGTGACGTTTAGCTCATGCAACATTGATTTAGATCAAAGTAACATGAAATAACGAGTAACCGCAATACGACGTCACATTTTGTGTTAAAACAAGTGTTTAACAGCAAAATGGGGCTTGGCAGAAACAGCATCGTTACACGACGTACTCGTACAATGGCTCCAAGCACTATGGGACTTAACATCTGAGGTCATCAGTCCCCTATAAGTTAGAACTACTTAAACCGAACTACCGAGGACATCACACACATCCATGCCCTAGGCACGATTCGAACCTGCGACCGTAGCAGTCGTGGGGTTCCAGACTGAAGCACCTAGAACCGCTCGGCCACCACGGCCGGTGTACTCGTACACCTCCCGCAAACATTACTCCAGGTTCTAGAATGAGATTTTCACTCTACAGCGGAGTGTGCGCTGATATGAAACTTCTTGGCAGATTAAAACTGTGTGCCGGACCGAGACTTGAACTCGGGACCTTTGCCTTTCGCGGGCAGTACTCTACCAACTGAGCTACCCAAACACGACTCACGCCCCGTCCTCACAGCTTTACTTCTGCCAGTAGAGCACTTGCCCGCGAAAGGCAAAGGTCCCGAGTTCGAGTCTCGGTCCGGCACACAGTTTTAATCTGCCAGGAAGTTTCTTTACTCCAGGTTTTATATCAGTATTAAAAAATTAAAATTTTCAAGACAATTATTTGCAGAAAAAATACAGTAATATGAAGACAGAAAGTACTTATCTCGCAGAGAGAATGCTGTTTCGTAGTATTAGTATAAAACCAAATAATTAACACTTATTAACTATCTTGTGCAAAACAAATTGACTGTTTCTTCAGTCTATAAACCACTTGTTGACAAGGTTTATGTAAACAATTATTATATTTGTTACTTGTTAATCTGTACAGAAACTGAATATTAATCCCTTACCTTTAGCTATCCCACTTTAAAAGCATTCATACAGGAGGCCGTTTAGTTCTTGTGCAAATTTAACAGTAATTCGCCATAATACGATGTAATTTCTTCGCCTCTAGTCGTGATGAAAACTTTAACAGAGTCTAGTCAGCCCTGTAATAGAATTTATTGCATTTTTAAATTATAAGCATTACCAAAGATGAAAGCGACTGCAGCTGTGGACTAGGATACGGGTTGCATCCTTCATAACGATCGAAGGTACAGACGCTTTGTCTACAAGCAAAGCGCTGGTAATTGCAATGTGTTGTGAATTTTTAAATGTCAAACTATCATGAACATTTTTATCCGATTTTCTGATCACAAGTGTGTAGTGACTCTACACTATGTTATGAAGTACGTATGCTACTGTTCATGACTACTTTTCAGTTATTTTTCTCTATTTTGTTATTCAAGCAAATATTCTTCGCCTGTAGTGGACAAATTTAATCTAAGACTGGCAGTTAATGGTGGTAGCACTGTCTGTACGCATACAGTAATTGCCTCTGGTTCCTCTGTATTTAGATAAAATGAAGTTAACCTATTTTTCTTTTCGTGTTCAAATATAGTATCAATCAGTTTTCTTGAATTACATTGGCGCTAATTCACATTTGCATTTGCTTTCGTGATTACCTTAGTTTTTCCAAAGTTTAGCTGTCACTGCATATGGTTTCGAAAGAAAGCTATGACCTGTAGTCTCCGAGTATCTGCTATGATTTTGAGCTCATCTTTTCCCACATATTTCACTATCGCTGTTGGTAGAGGAGCAGGAAGACGAGATAGTGAATACTGCTTTTCGTTTCCCATATCAGGTGATAACAGTTCAGAAGGAATACATATAACACACATCCCCTCCAAGCTCAATATGAGTAATTAATTGTATGCCACATCATCATCAAGAGCTTTAAGTTGCCGTAAGAAAAGGAACACAGTTCAAATCAAATTGTGCTACAGTCAGTCTTATATACTAACATAAAATGGTTGAGTGTTAATCACGTGTCAAAATGTTCAAATAACTTACACCCGCGTGACGTCGTCCACAACCATCTACATTTCGACAAGAGAAACCCTGCCATTTTCAAGTCATGACTCAGTCTCATATTGACAAATTTTTGTACCTGTGTGTACTACTTGCAAAAATCTCGTTTTGATGTGCTGAACAGATTTTTAAAATAGGAGTGCCATGACCATGGCGACTTACGCTCTCTCTCTCTCTCTCTGCACCGTAAGCCTCCCTAAAATGAATGAAGTTGACCAATGTAGTCATACTTACGGCTGATATTGTTTCGAAACTCTGCAGGCGTGATATATGAACGAGAATATTAATATCCCCTTGAGCTAAAGAGTTAATTTCTGCACTTGTCGCACATTGCTACAGAGTCCGGACAGGAGAGACAGCAGAATGGCGGTCTCCAGCTGCGAAGCAATCTGGTGACGACATTCTGGCCACAGAATAGGTCATCAGCGTCTTCCTCGCGGCTACGGCTTGCGGTTCATTTGACGCGAAGGAACCGCAGCTTTCTCGACTTTACTTGTCCGCGTCAGTTCTGCACCATGCTCTCTGTTGTGACGGGAAAGATCTGCGAAGAGCAGCCAGCAATATGCAAACGTCGAAGTCATACGATCAATATGAGAATTGGCTAGGAAGAATCAGCATAATCTGTCTCAGGGGAATGCATGTCATGCTGTGATTGATCTATCAATTAAGAAATATCGTTATTTTGAGGACACCGTCTTTGCAGATATATTTGGGATTTTCACGTGATTTTTTTAAAATCTTGTGTTGGGTAGATTTCCATTCAGGCTTCTTTTACTGATGAGACTGGTATTACATAGTAAACTTTGGGAATATACAGTCCCATCTGTGTATGTCCATACAAAAGTATTGAATAAAATAAATACGCGTATGTCATCCAGATCAAAACGACAGTGATAGCGAGATATGTACAGGGCAATAGGAATCATTCAGGGGGCAGAGAAGATCCAAAAAATAGCACCGCATTTTGCAGCAGGTTCGCTTAGTTGGCCTGTGGCAGATACTACAAGAAGGCATTGTGCATCACGGAAAGGTTTACAGCATACGTTCAAAGAAAATTGAGTTTCTCGCACATAAATCTCGAGATACAAACCTGACAGGAAAATCAGTGCAATTCCAGCTTACGTTGAATCTTGCCGACAATCGTTCTACTAGCGCACTGTTTGTGATTGGAAAAGGAAAGCGAAGTTCTTATTTGTTTTTCAACGACAGGAGGCAAAAAATGCTTTCGTAACCGGTTTCGACGTTTTTTAGGTCACTCGACGACCTGTTAAAAAAATAAAGGAAAAGTGGGGTAGCAAAAGACGAGTAAATTGAATTACATTAAAATATGGTCGTAGTTGCGTGTAAATTTCCAAAGGACCAACCTGCTAAGGTCTTCGGTCCCTAGACTTACACACTACTTAAACTAACTTACGCTGAAGACAGCACACACACACACACACTCATGCCCGAGGGAGGACTCGAACCTCCGGCGGGAGACGCCGCGCAATTAGTGACATGGCGCCTCCAACCGCGCGGCCATTCCGCGCGGCGGTCTTAGTTCATTCTATTTATTTTACCTATAGCCATTGAAGCCATTCCTTCATTAAAATACGGGAATCGTCTTCTGCATACAGCATGAACTTTATGAGGTCAATGTGCTTCTTATCATGACAAGGCAATGCCTGTCTGTTTGCAAGATCCACTGTGTGCAATGTCTTCTGAAAACACTAGGAGAATTTACAGGAATTAGATCCAAAAATTTACTTATAATGCGCAACGAAATCTCACTAAGTGATTTCAGAACGACTGCCGCGGAAGGAAGCTCAGTTACACATTTTAAAAGACATTTCTCAAGTAGTCAGCTGTTGTTAAAATTCAGTTGGCTGAAAGGGATGGTGAAAAGCATGAGCTGTGTTTATGACACAGAACATTTATTATCAGAGACGATATTTCTTCTCGATTTCAGCAACATTTTAACAAAGTGAAGATAAGTTATAATATGGTTCTTTATGGCGGGGGCGGGGGGAGGGATTCTTAGCAAAGTCTCTTGTCAGGATTCTTTTAGCGAAGGAAAACCCAAATAATATCTACGAATTACAAGCTATTGCCGTCAACCATGCTCTGTGAGCACTCATTCTGCTCGAGAAATTCTATAGAGCACATCGTGGGTGGATACTGAAATTACACAGTCTTTCTAAAAGGTAAGTTGAAATAGATAAAATTTATACAAGCAAAATTTAGCTACGTAAGTCCTCTGGTACAAAGAAGGTAGCTGCGAAGAAACCATGGGTAACAGAAGAAATACTTCAGTTGATTGATGAAAGGAGGAAGTACAAACATGTTTCGTGAAAATCAGGAATACAGAAATACAAGTCGCTGAGGAATGAAATAAATAGGAAGTGCAGGGAAGCTAAGACGAAATGGCTGCAGGAAAATGTGAAGACATCGAAAAAGATATGATTGTCGGAAGGACAGACTCAGCATACAGGAAAGTCAAAACAACCTTTGGTGACATTAAAAGCAACGGTGGTAACATTAAGAGTGCAACGGAAATTCCACTGTTAAATGCAGAGGAGAGAGCAGATAGGTGGAAAGAATACATTGAAAGCCTCTTTGAAGGTGAAGATTTGTATGATGTGATAGAAGAAGAAACAGGAGTCGATTTAGAAGAGATAGGGGATCCAGTATTAGAATCGTAATTTAAAAGAGCTTTGAAGGACTTATGGTCAAATAAGGCAGAAGGGATAGATAACATTCCATCAGAATTTCTAAAATCACTGGGGGAAGTGGCAACAAAACGACTATTCACATTGGTGTGTAGAATATACACTCCTGGAAATGGAAAAAAGAACACATTGACACCGGTGTGTCAGACCCACCATACTTGCTGCGGACACTGCGAGAGGGCTGTACAAGCAATGATCACACGCACGGCACAGCGGACACACCAGGAACCGCGGTGTTGGCCGTCGAATGGCGCTAGCTGCGCAGCATTTGTGCACCGCCGCCGTCAGTGTCAGCCAGTTTGCCGTGGCATACGGAGCTCCATCGCAGTCTTTAACACTGGTAGCATGCCGCGACAGCGTGGACGTGAACCGTATGTGCAGTTGACGGACTTTGAGCGAGGGCGTATAGTGGGCATGCGGGAGGCCGGGTGGACGTACCGCCGAATTGCTCAACACGTGGGGCGTGAGGTCTCCACAGTACATCGATGTTGTCGCCAGTGGTCGGCGGAAGGTGCACGTGCCCGTCGACCTGGGAACGGACCGCAGCGACGCACGGATGCACGCCAAGACCGTAGGATCCTACGCAGTGCCGTAGGGGACCGCACCGCCACTTCCCAGCAAATTAGGGACACTGTTGCTCCTGGGGTATCGGCGAGGACCATTCGCAACCGTCTCCATGAAGCTGGGCTACGGTCCCGCACACCGTTAGGCCGTCTTCCGCTCACGCCCCAACATCGTGCAGCCCGCCTCCAGTGGTGTCGCGACAGGCGTGAATGGAGGGACGAATGGAGACGTGTCGTCTTCAGCGATGAGAGTCGCTTCTGCCTTGGTGCCAATGATGGTCGTATGCGTGTTTGGCGCCGTGCAGGTGAGCGCCACAATCAGGACTGCATACGACCGAGGCACACAGGGCCAACACCCGGCATCATGGTGTGGGGAGCGATCTCCTACACTGGCCGTACACCACTGGTGATCGTCGAGGGGACACTGAATAGTGCACGGTACATCCAAACCGTCATCGAACCCATCGTTCTACCATTCCTAGACCGGCAAGGGAACTTGCTGTTCCAACAGGACAATGCACGTCCGCATGTATCCCGTGCCACCCAACGTGCTCTAGAAGGTGTAAGTCAACTACCCTGGCCAGCAAGATCTCCGGATCTGTCCCCCATTGAGCATGTTTGGGACTGGATGAAGCGTCGTCTCACGCGGTCTGCACGTCCAACACGAACGCTGGTCCAACTGAGGCGCCAGGTGGAAATGGCATGGCAAGCCGTTCCACAGGACTACATCCATCATCTCTACGATCGTCTCCATGGAAGAATAGCAGCCTGCATTGCTGCGAAAGGTGGATATACACTGTACTAGTGCCGACATTGTGCATGCTCTGTTGCCTGTGTCTATGTGCCTGTGGTTCTGTCAGTGTGATCATGTGATGTATCTGACCCCAGGAATGTGTCAATAAAGTTTCCCCTTCCTGGGACAATGAATTCACGGTGTTCTTATTTCAATTTCCAGGAGTGTATGAGTCTGGCGACATACCATCTGACTTTCGGAAAAGCATCATCCACACAATTCCGAAGACAGCAAGAGCTGACAAGTGCGAGAATTATCGCACAATCAGCTTAACAGCTCATGCATCGAAGCTGCTTACAAGAATAATATACAGAAGAATGGAAAAGAAAATTGAGAATGCGCTAGATGACGATCAGTTTGGCTTTAGGAAAAGTAAAGGGACGAGAGAGGCAATTCTGACGTTACTGCTAATAACGGAAGCAAGGCTAAAGAAAAATCAAGACACTTTCATAGGATTTGTCGACCTGGAAAAAGCGTTCGACAATATAAAATGGTGCAAGCTGTTCGAGATTCTGAAAAAAGTAGGGGTAAGCTATAGGGAGAGACGGGTCATATACAATATGTACAACAACCAAGAGGGAATAATAACCGTGGACGATCAAGAACGAAGTGCTCGTATTAAGAACGGTGTAAGACAAGGCTGTAGCCTTTCGCCCCTACTCTTCAATCTGTACATCGAGGAAGCAATGATGGAAATAAAAGAAAGGTTCAGGAGTGGAATTAAAATACAAGGTGAAAGGATATCAATGATACGATTCGCTGATGACATTGCTATCCTGAGTGAAAGTGAAGAAGAATTAAATGAACTGCTGAACGGAATGAACAGTCTAATGAGTACACAGTATGGTTTGGGAGTAAATCGGAGAAAGACGAAGGTAATGAGAAGTAGTAGAAATGAGAACAGTGAGAAACTTAACATCAGGATTGATGGTCACGAAGACAATGAAGTTAAGGAATTCTGCTACCTAGGCAGTAAAATAACCAATGACGGACGGAGCAAGGAGGACATCAAAAGCAGACTCGCTATGGCAAAAAAGGCATTTCTGGCCAAGAGAAGTCTACTAATATCAAATACCGGCCTTAGTTTGAGCAAGAAATTTCTGAGGATGTACGTCTGGAGTACAGCATTGTATGGTAGTGAAACATGGACTGTGGGAAAACCGGAACAGAAGAGAATCGAAGCATTTGAGATGTGGTGCTATAGACGAATGTTGAAAATTAGGTGGACTGATAAGGTAATGAATGAGGAGGTTCTATGCAGAATCGGAGGCAAAAACTAGAGGAAGACAGAGATAGGAATACGTCAAGCAAATAATTGAGGACGTAGGTTGCAAGTGCTACTCAGATGAAGAGGTTAGCACAGGAACGGAATTCGTGGCGGGCCGCATCAAACCAGTCAGTAGACAAAAAAAAAAGTCCTCTGATAACTGAATTTAATTACTCCAGAGGTTATCTACATTATATATCGAAACAATTATCTGGAATCCCAACCAAAATATATTGTCTCAGGTGTGCTGAAAAGAAGCACGAATTCCTCATACCACCATCAGGGCGCTGTGGGTCTGATGATAAATCTCTTAGTGGGGGTGAAGGGCAGCTAATCGTCAAGAAACAACACTGTACCGCCATGCACTTTGTTCAGTCGGGTGGATGATGGAAGTGCCCGTGCCCATTGCTCAAGCTTCCAACCAGTTTACAACAAAAATCTGAACAAGATTTGGTGAAAATTCCACAGCCTGTGCGTCGGTCTGCTGACTAGTTGCAGGACATTCTTTAAAAAGAGTGAGATAAACATTGGTATGCGTCCGGTCACACTACAAGCCTGTCTGAAAAATAAATTCAACGGACGCTCCCACGCTTCCACCACAAGAGCCAGGAATGATATTCTGATTTTACTGTCCCACCTGGACTTGCAATTATCCACACATTTGTACATCACAGAGCTCTCCACAGTTAGGATTATGAATAAGGGGTAACTCAGGATGCCGATTTGAAATAGTAAAGTGGATAAAATCAATGAACTTGGTTCCCTACGCATTCCTTCTCCCATGCACGACTATTATGTTAAGGGAGTAGCAGAAAAGCAATTCGATGAACTAAATGAAGGAAGTTAATAAATATGAAAGGTGGCTGAAACAGCTAGTGTAAAACAAACTGTTAAAATAAGTTTTCATTAAAAAAGTGCCAGTGGAAAGAGAAAGGAATGCCCCCCCCTCCAAAGAGAAGAAGACAAAAGACTGCACAGAGCATTTTCAACCACATTTGTTTCACATTACACATACGACTTAGTACCAGGAGATAATCACCTTGAGGGTAAGACATCTACAGAACCACCATTTCTGTGTATTGGGGATGGCAGATGGGGGGGGTGGGGGGGGGGGGAGGTTGTGCGAGAGCAGGAGAAATGGTTACACGTAGGGATAAATTGGAAATGCCTACAACAGTATCTGCCTAACCTTTTACGTACAAAAGGTATACTGTTGGATAGCACCAGTAGACGTTTCTTTGACAAGTAAAAATAACTGAAGACGACCGATTCTTGTACAAACTCATACTTTTCGATATTACTGTGTTTGCTGGCAGTCCAGGTTACACTTTAACCGTTGGTGTGAGTGTGTAGGCAAGGGCGGAATTGGGAGGGGGAGGGTGTGATCTATGAGATATAACTCTGAACACTTAGAACGCTTCGTTAACATATGACTTATTATGGTGTTAAAAATATTCTGGACCTAGGGTACTCATGAGATACGTCGGGAATGTTTATATCACCGTGAGAGTACACATCACCATCATTTTTCTGCTTTATTGGCAGGTCCTTTGTCTCTTCATTTCCTGCGAACCATTGCCTCCTTGTTAATGCTGCTGTATGTACTACATCCCTGCTTGTTTCTTAACATATGTCCTTATTTTGTTTACATTCAGTAATAGGCTTGGCTCTCCCATTCTCCTCAGCATGTCTTGGTTTTTTATACTGTACAGACAGCTTGTTCTTCCATAGTCCGCCATTCCCACACCTCAAAGACCTCCAGCCTCATTCTTAGTTCCTCAATATCCACGTTTCAACACCACACAGGAGGACACTTCAAACAAAACATTTTATTTGTCTTTTCCTTAAATGTTTGTCCATATTGCTGCAGAAAATTTTCCTTCGTGTGACTGTAGATAAATCTTACTATCCAGTATGAGACTGGGATAAATAAGAAGCTAGACAACTGTTAGCAATCAACTAGTGCTAAACATTCATATAAGCCTTATCTTATTTTGAAATGTTTGGTCATTTTCGCAGTTTTCGCCCATAATCAACGAATCATTACGAAACAGTGCGTAATTCTGCTACAAGCTGAGTAAGACGTTGAATCGAACCGGCATTGATCGAAAGGTTCCACCCGCCGGCTCGTCATTGTGACGTGTGATAAAGTGCAAAATAAAACAGCCATCCCAACAAAAGCTTTTGAAAGGTCAGTCGCTGCCAATTATAGCTGCTCCTCTAGCCTCTCTTCCGCAAGCGAGTCCTGAATGTGGTGTGTGCCCAGACCGCATACAGCAAATTCAATATTGAGAGACGGGAGCACTCAGCGCGCAAAACAAACGCAAGGCACAGCCCGCGGCGCGCTTTAATGCTGCTGTCACGAACAGCAGAAACAATTTATCTGCCAAGTTCAATTAAGGCAGCGGCGGCGGCGGCGGTCACGCCAGCGAAGCCCTGCTCGCTGCCGGACTTCGAACCCGTTCCCGTGTGCGGTGGTCTCTCGCGCGAGGCGCCATTCACAGCTTTAATATCGGCCTCGAAACCTCTGCGTTATAACGGACAGCCTCTTAATGGCCACCTGCCCGCCACGACAATCACCCAAGGCTCGCTTCTGTCCCCTGCACTCTCAGTGAGACAGCGGCGCACCGCCTCCAAAATTATACCAATAGCTCAGGGACGGCGAAGGATCGTGCGAGTCTCCTAGAGCTAAACGTCCCCGTATTCCGCAATACGTTCTAGTATATTTTAACGTATTATTTTGCTTCCGTGTAACGGTTTAATGAAAAAACGAGAAAGATATAGCGGAGATACAGCATTGAATTTAGAGATTTTAAAGATGGAATATGGTGGTAAAAGGATGGAGGACTCGTGCGTAGCAGCAGTGGGGTATGAGTGGCTGGTAGGGCAGAAGATCGGGTGGAATAGAGGGGGGAATTCGAGACGTCAGTTGCTGGGAAACGGAGAGGGAACAAGTCAAATGGGGAAAAAGACCGGGGTAAGGAAATATGGGGAGGAATAGGAGTGGAATCCCTGATTAGGTGGAATGGGTGGGGTGGACCTATAGCAAGTAGAATGGGTAAGTGTGGGATCAGAATTAATGACCTGGGAAGTTGAGCTGCCTGAAGGCAGCAAAGTGTATGGGAAGGAGTGTAGGTGGAGAGTTGGTGGGATGTGTTGCTAAAGGTGCGGAAGCATGTAAGGTCTGGAAAGTAGAGGGGAAACGATAGGATTATTGGAGTTTGCGGAGCCGTTCAGTTTGAGTGAGGAGGAGTGGGAATTTTTGATTTGTTAAGGAAGCCCTGTGGGGGTGGTAAACAGAAGCGGAAAGCAAGGAGGAGTGCGTGGCGTTCCACGATCTTGAGGGACTGATTGAACATGGGTGGGGGTGGAGATCCATGCAACGTTCGCATAACAAAGGATGGGATAGATCAAGGTTTTACAGGTCTGTAGGGCAGTGGAGATGTGGGATCCGAAGGTAAGGCCATTTAATAGTATCAGTAGTTTTAGTCTACAAGAGCCTTCTCCTGGATGTTTAATAGGTGAGGCTTCCCGATTAGTTGCATTTACAGTGTAAATGTAATTGTTAAATGTGGTAGTTCCGATTACAATAGTCAAACATTTTTATTTACGGTGATAGTATTACTTTCCTTCAGGCAACTGGAAGCATACCACAAATCACTATAACATCAATTCACAACATATATTCTGTGCGAAACACCAGAAACTGCGAGTGAGTGGTACTAACAAATCTCAAATGGAAATTTTCTGTCACGCTTAATTAATGTAGCCAGTAGCTGAAACATCAACGAGGTTCTGTATCGACTGCGCTTGTATTTTGGCACGGTCATTCTATCTTAGAAGCTGAGACTGGCTGTTTCATTTGTTATCCAAACGGAACAATGCGAACGTGAGAAATACGTTTATGTCGTAGTTTTTATCTGATTTTATTTCTATACTTGTACACTTTGACCTGATTAAAGCTGGTTCTCGCTTCATAGTCGAACTAACAGCTGTTTTTATACCAGTGTGCATATTTCCCTTTGAGATTTGTAACTACCACGCACCCACTTACATGTAGAACACAGCTTTTTGGCCGGCCGCGGTGGCCGAGCGGTTCTAGGCGCTTCAGTCCGGAACCGCGCATCTACTACGGTCGCAGGTTCGAATCCTGCCTCGGGCGTGGATATGTGTGATGTCCTTAGGTTAGTTAGGTTTAAGTAGTACTATGTTCTAGGGGACTGATGACCTCAGATTTTAAGTCCCATAGTGCTCAGGGCCATTTGAACCATTTTGAACAGCTTTTTGGGAGTCGGTGTATATACTGATTTGCCGTATGCTTCCAGCTGTCCCAAAGTAATTAATTCTCGAAACTGCAATTGCAAAACTAGACTAGTGTGATTAGGGCAGGGGCTCTGAGAGTTCTGTACAAACTTCATTATGTATGTAGATAATAATAATAATAATAATAATAATAATAATAATAATAAGTTCATGTCGCTCAGGGGCCTTGTGGCAGTCTCTATTGGACGCCACTATGGTGACTTGTGTGTCCCTAACATAACCCAGTTATTCAACTGGCGAAAGTGGACCTACAGTTTAACTTAGAATCCGAACCACGAATTGTTTATGTCGACTCCTCACATAGGTGATCTCCGTAGTACGGGGTGCATTTTGTGGGAGCTAAGTGACTTCGAACGTGGACAAAATTGTTGCTCCTCATATGGTAGGTGCTTCCGTAACCAAGGCAGCCGAAGTGTTTGGTCTTTCAGACGCGCCGTATCGGAGATTTATGCCGCTTACAGGGAAAGTGGAAAAAAGGCATCCGCTAAGTCATAATGCGGACGAAACTGGGTGTTAAGCGACCGTGACAGACGGTCATTGAAGAGGACTGTAACAAGAAGTAAAGGACGACAGCAGCAAAAGTCACTGCAGAACTGAATGTTAAGCTGGGAATTGCAAGACCAACTGGAAGTGCTAAACCACTCATCAGTGATGCAATTGCCCGTAGCAGGAAAACGTGTTGCCGAGACCATAAAACCTGGACTACGGGGCAATCGGAGAAAGTCATCTGGTCGTATGGATCTTGTTGCACACTATTTCCAACTTCTCGCCGAGTCTAGGTTCTAGGAGTGAAAGATGGCGGGGATTCGGTGACTATTTGGGCAGCCATATCGCGGTATTCCATGGCCCCCATGGTTATTCCGTAAATTCGCATTAAACCCAAGGATTATGTGACCATTTTGGACGATTAGCTCCATGTAATGGTACTAAATTTGTTTCCTAATGGTGATGCAGTATTTCAGGAACACTGTGCCCCTGTTCACACAGCCAGCGTCGTTCAAGATTGGTTTGTGAGCACTAGTATGAAACGTCCCATCCTCCGATGTCGCCACAGTCACCACATCTCAGTAGTATTAAGCGTTTGTGGTCCACATTAGACAGAAAAGTATGTAATATCCATCCATCTCCGTCGTAGTTACATGAACTTGTCATAATTTTGCAGGAACAATGGTATAAGATTCCATTCAAAACTACACAGGACCCATGTTTATCCAATCCGAGACGACTGGGAGCTGTTCTGAATGCCTTCGGTTTTCCTTCGCTCTATTTGGCATGGCAGTTTATTTTATTTTTGTGCCGGCCGGAGTGGCCGTGCGGTTCTAGGCGCTACAGTCTGGAACCGAGTGACCGCTACGGTCGCCGGTTCGAATCCTGCCTCGGGCATGGATGTGTATGCTGCCCTTAGGTTAGTTAGGTTTAATTAGTTCTAAGTTCTAGGCGACTGATGACCTTAGAAGTTAAGTCGCATAGTGCTCAGAGCCATTTCAATCATTTTTTTATTTTTGTTCGCTCCCTGTATCTTAATTTTTAGCTTACTACTTTGAATCTATTTCAGTTTGAAAATATGTGCTACCAAAGTAGCTGTAATAGTGGCTTTTCATCACCTGTCTCCTGGCGATCGCGTACTTGAAAGTTCAGTACGTTTTTATGTCGGTCTGCTCACATTCTGCCAAAGTTGTACGCTGCAGAGGTTTGGCATCAAAACCCTAACACATTCTCCACATTGTGCCGATCCCTCCCCAAGCTGTTTCCATGTTTTCAGAGCCCTGAAGAAAAGCATTCGTTGACGTTGATTTGCTTCAGACGAAGAGGTGCACCACTGGGTACAATCATGGTTCCTTAGGGAACCGCATACATTCTTCAAAGAAGCCATTGGCCGTCTTGTCTCACAATAGACTAACTGTATTAATAGTTATGGCGATTAGTTTTGTAATAATAAACAATTTAATTACTTTTTTCCATGTGTTTCCTTTCAGTTTGAATGACCCTTGTACTTAAATGGATCAGTTGACAAAAACAAATATCTTTCTTGGGTCGGCTGTGGGAGTGGTACTGTCGTGAACTTCCACGGAAAGTGGTTGAAGGGTGATAAAATCACGATTCGGCGAGAAGTTGTTCGACGTCCACGCATCATCATGGCACGCGGAGATCGAAGGCTTCTCCATTCTGTAAAGCGAGATAGAGGGGTAAGGTGGGGGGGGGGGACGATCTGTGGCAGATCTACATCTGCATCCATACTCCGCAAGCCAACTGACGGTGTGTGGCGGAGGGTACCTTGAGTTCCTCTATCGGTTCTCCCTTCTATTCCAGTCGTATTGATCGTGGAAAGAAAGATTGTCGGTATGCTTCTGTGTGGGCTCTAATCTCTCTGATTTTATCCTCATGGTCTCTTCGCGAGATATACGTAGGAGGGACCAATATACTGTTTGACTCCTCGGTGAGGGTATGCTCTCGAAACTTTAACAAAAGCCCGTACCGAGCTACTGAGCGTCTCTCTTGCAGAGTTTTCCACTGGAGTTTATCTGTCATCTCCGTAACGCTTACGCGATTACTTAATGATCCTGTAACGAAGCGTGCTGCTGTCCGTTGGCTCTCCTCTATCTCTTCTATCAACCCTATCTGGTACGGATCCCACACCGGTGAGCAGTACTCAAGCAGTGGGCGAACAAGTTTACTGTAACCTACTTCCTTTGTTTTCGGACTGCATTTCCTTAGGATTCTTCCTACGACTCTCAGTCTGGCATCTGCTTTACGGACGATTGATTTCATATGGTCATTCCATTTTAAATCACTCCTAATGCCTACTCCCAGATAATTTGTGGAATTAACTGCTTCCAGTTGCTGACCTGCTATATTGTAGCTAAATGATAAACGATATTTCTTCCTATGTATTCGCGACACATTACACTTGTCTACATTGAGATTCAATTGCCATTCCCTGCACCACGCGTCAATTCGTTGCAGATCCTCCTGCATTTCAGTACAATTTTCCATTGTTACAACCTCTCGATGTACCACAGCATTATCTGCAAAAAGCCTCAGTGAACTTCCGATGTTATCCACAATGTCATTTATATATACTGTGAATAGCAACGGTCCTACGACACTCCCCTGTGGCACACCTGAAATCACTCTTGCTTTGGAAGACTTCTCTCCATTGAGAATGACATGCCACGTTCTGCTGTCTAGGAACTCTTCAATCCAATCACACAATTGGTCTGATAATCCATATGCCCTTACTTTGTTCATTAAGCGACTGTGGGAAACTGTATCGAACGCCTTGCGGAAGTCAAGAAACACGGCATCTACCTGGGAACCAGTGTCTATGGCCCTCTGAGTCTCGTGGACGAATAGTGCGAGCTGGGTTTCACACGATCGTCTTTTTCGAAACCCATGCTGATCCCTACAAAGTAGATTTCTAGTCTCAAGAAAAGTCATTATACACGAACATAATACGTGTTCCAAAATTCTACAACTGACCGACGTTAGAGATATAGGTCTATAGTTCTGCACATCTGTTCGACGTCCCTTCTTGAAAACGGGGATGACCTGTGCCCTTTTCCAATCTTTTGGAAGGCTACGCTCTTCTAGAGACCTACGGTACACCGCTGCAGGAAGGGGGGCAAGTTTCTTCGCGTACTCTGCGTAAAATCGAACCGGTATCCCATCAGGTCCAGCGGCCTTTCCTGTTTTGAGCGATTTTAATTGTTTTTCTATCCCTCTGTCATCTATTTCGATACCTGCCATTTTGTCATCTGCGCGACAATCTAGAGAAGGAACTACAGTGCAGTCTTCCTCTGTGAAACAGCTTTGGAAAAAGACATTTAGTATTTCGGCCTTTAGTTTGTCATTCTCTGTTTCCGTACCATTTTGGTCACAGAGTGTCTGAGACGACAGAGTACCATGCCGCAGCAGGCAGAAGTGGTTCGAAGCACACCGTTGAGCGCACATCCATGAACATGGGGCTCCGCATCAGACAACTTCTACGTCTTCCCATGTTGACCCAATGATATCATCGTATCCAATTTCAGTGGGCACTGCAGCATCGAGATTCGACCGTGGTTCAATGAACCCTTGTGGAATGAATTACGTGTCTTGTTACACCAGGTTGATGATCGTGTCCAGATGCGCTGTCATCCAGGCGAATGTCTCCTCGAAACTTGTACTGCGTCGCGTACGCAGACCGGTACGAGCAGTATTATGTTATGCAGGACTTTCACCTGAGTTTACACGAGACCTGGTGGTAATCGAAAGCAACATGATAACTGTAGACTACGTGAACATTATTGCGGACCACCTGGACTGATTCGTGCTTGATGTGCTCCAGACGGCGATGGAATCTTTCAGCATGATAACTGTCACTATCAGAATGCCAGAATCCTTCAGAAGTGGTTCGAAGAGCACAACAGTGAACTGACATTGATGTCTTGGCCACCAAGTTCGTCTGATCTGAAACCGATGGAACACATAGGGTACAGCGGGGCTACTCCGCTCATTTCAGCTATAAGCCCTATATAATATGGCACGAAACTTTTAAAAAATCTGCCTGTGTGATGCAATTATGGTATGTTAATTGCGAATATATTCGAGTATATGAAACGTCGAAATTCCTTTACACGAACAAAGTATTAAACAAGCATCTCAAGAAGGCAGAAATCACGGTATATATAAATGGTGGGGGTATTCCACCAAGACGCTATACCGCCCAGCGTATTCCAGTGTCAAAATCAGAAGCATTTATGACAAGTGAACATTTTTCGTCCTTTTTCAGCCACATACTTCTTCGCGAAACCATTTAGCATATTGGTGGCACTTTATCCAAGAGGACCTGCCCACAACACTTGTTAGTGCTTGTTCCATATCTCGAACCATAAGGCACTTGGCTTTTTTCCTTTGGACGTACGGGTGGCCAAGACATGAATGTGAGTTTACTGTTATGCTCTTCGAACCACGTTTGCACGATTCTGACGCCGACAGTTATCAGCCGGCAGCGGTGGCCGAGTGGTTGTAGGCGCTTCATTCCGGAACCGCGCGACTGCTACGGTCGCAGGTTAGAATCCTGCCTCGGGCATGGACGTGTGTGATGTCCTTAGGTTGGTTAGGTTTAAGTAGTTGTAAGATCCAGGGGACTGATGACCTCAGATGTTTAGTCCCATAGTGCTTAGAGCCATTTTTTTGGACTGTTATCAAGCTGAAAAGAAACAAGAAAACATGTTCTCTGGAATTTAGGAGTAAAACATAACTTAAACTAATAATTTGACTTAGCGGAAATAGCCCCACGTGTATGGGGCGACATAGCTCCATGTGCAGACGTATCGAAAGACGCCGTAAATCAGACCTCTGTGGAGAAAGCCAGCAGTGTTTGTTGATACACACACTACACAACCTGTGTTCTTATAGAAGTAACAATACGAGT
Source organism: Schistocerca serialis cubense (assembly GCF_023864345.2). Taxonomy (NCBI): domain Eukaryota; kingdom Metazoa; phylum Arthropoda; class Insecta; order Orthoptera; family Acrididae; genus Schistocerca; species Schistocerca serialis. Next base: position 570,986,620 of record NC_064643.1, on the reverse strand, counting down.
TTAAGATTTCACCTTATTGTACGTGGAACACTTCAATTTGTTAGGTTGTATTTTTAACTGTGACAATAATCGATCACAATTCGTTTCGCTCTAGAGTTTGTTCTTCTGTCCTGTCATTAATGTAACGGCAAATACCATTACTAAAATTACAGACACAGAGATACCGGCACAAACTTACGGTGAAACGACCGTGGCTCTATGAGGAAATAGCGCACTGTTGCTAAATTTCTTATTTCAGACGTATTAGGCCCTTGAGCGGAATATCATCGCTGTGCCGTATGGAAGGGTATCGGGCGCCCCTAATGTACGGGAACTGAACGATCTGTGCGTAGACATCTTGTGCCAAGTATCATCAACCCACCAGGGAATTCTTGTATCGATCCAGCGCAGAATCGCTGCTACATGGCGTTGGAAGGGTCGACCAACACCGTAGTAAGCAGCTGGTCGTAAGGTTTTGGCTCGTTAGCATATTTCTCACTCCGTCTGCACGTTTCCGCCCTTCGTAAACAAGAGATATATCCACTAGAAGTTAGAAATTTTTTTTTCCCTTCACGAGCTGTGCTCGAGAAACAGCCACAGAAGACGTTTTGTAGTTTGTGACAGATCGTCTTAGTCCTGGAATATTCCTGCTTCCAGTCTCCCAACCCTCTGTTCCGGAGTATAGGCCAAGCAGACGCGAAAGCGGAGTCACACTTCGTGTCGAAGAGATGCTTTGTATTGTTACAAACGCAAAATTGTGGCACAAACTAAATGGTACGCACTGTACGTGAGTTGTAGATTAGCACGATTATTAATCCAGACTGGCAGGCCCGAGAAGAAATATAACACTCTTGACGACACACGTATTGGAATCAGTATTGTGTCGGTCAGCAACGTCAGAGTAAGTACAGTCATGCAGAACAGAATCCAAGCGCGAGCAAAGTCCGTGCTGAAGTGGTTACTGAATATTTTCAAGGATGTTATAACAAAATGGGTAGAAACGCAGAACGGATCGGTCGCTGCTCCAGTGGCCTGTTCCCGTTATTACAGTTACCACTCTCATGGGCCTCTGGCGCCAGTGGTAACGCGAAGTGTAGAGTTCTTCTGTGAAGAGAGTGGTATAAGTCAAACTTCCATAGCTTAACACGAGACACTTACATCATTCTGAATTAAGTTAATTTGTATTTCTGCATGTTAACCCCAAATGCAAAAAAAGAAAGCTTTCCTGTCTGACGTACTCAAAATAAATTTGTATTGCCCTTGTTGTCACCATTACTTGTGACAAGGTTGTAATCCCACCTTTTTCCTGCTTCCAAAGATACAGCATTTTGTAGTAGGAGACCATGTATAAGGGCTAGTCAAATGGAAATGAGACAGCTGGAAAAATTAAGGAAACTGTTTATTTTTTCAAAAAACAATCGACCTAACTGTGACACAACATGATTAGTGCTTTCACAGATAAATTTTGGCGGTTGCCTACAGCACGATCATTGTACTCAGGTATGCAACTCGCGGTCCTAAATAAACTGAAGGCCTATAAATCACATTGGGAGGCATTGGGATTGAATGGAGGATGTGTAAGGGCTTTCCAGCGGAACTTCTGCACGTGTATGAAACAACTTGCCCACAAAACGCCTGCCCAAATTTTGCCAACGTTGTTTCCGGTACGCTAAATAAAATGTCGTGTGACTAGGGCCTCCCGTCGGGTGGACCGTTCGCCGGGTGCAAGTCTTTCGATTTGACACCGCTTCGGCGACTTGCTCGTAGATGAGGATGAAATGATGATGATTAGGGCAATACAACACCCACTCCATGAGTGGAGAATATCTCCGACCCAGCCGGGAATCGAACCCGGGCCTTTAGGATTGACATTCTGTCGCGCTGACCACTCAGCTACCGAGGGCGGACTCAGGTACACTACAGAACTTTCTCTGGGAAGCTCTTAGACATTCCCCATACAGTACTCATTTCTCCCCATGCAATTTCGATGTTTTAGAAACCCGGAAGAAAGACGTTCGTGGTCTTTCCATGAAGGCATTAAGTGTCTTGTATTACAGCGGGGTAAATGTATTGAATAATGGCAATAACGGTTTCCTCACTCTTTTTCCATCTGTCTCGTTTTCATTTGACTGCCTCTAATACATACTGCCGTACCTATTACGATTCCGCTTTCTGCTGCCTTCATCTCATTATCTGAAGGCAATAGTGAATTGTAGAGGTAACCTATACATTATCAGTTTATTAAATGACGTTTTCAAACAAATTTAAAAAGCTCACATAGTTTATTTTATGAGACATATTGGTACACGTAGTAGAATATTATGATCTGTAAAGTGAGTTGTGTCAATCTGAGGAAGCAAACAAACGTTTTTTCTTTTCTTCCTTGTGACATATCGCCTCGTACTTGGTGTCTCCTCTCAACTTCGAGAAATGCATACTTTTAGGTGCCTGCTTTAAAATATGGATATAATTCCTTTTACTTGATTTTTTTTCTTTCAGCAAGTTACCTATGCGTAACTGCGTCAGCGTTACAACACATCGAGGGCTAAGTTATACTGTACGCCTACTAAAGAAGCAAAAACCGGTCAGCGTGAATTTAAGGTGTTTCGTATCATCTTTCATTTTCTGTAGGCATCATAACCTGCTTCCAAAATGACGTACCTTTACTTAAAATACGACTCTGATATTTCCTTTACTGATATTCTTTGTTACTCCATCCCGCTGTCTGTTAAAGCATTACTTAAGGTAGCTCCTGCAGGAATATATAGACCCAGAAATCCACCTTTCTAGGGCGGTAAATTACTCTGAAAATTAATAAATCAGCAGCTCATAGCGAATTACTGCATTAAATGACTTCAGTCGCGAACGGTGATCTAAATAATACCTCTGAAGCCGCATGTCCCCTTATTAATGTTTGGAATCTTTTACGAATCTCAGCGAAATTCGACTAGTCAGTAAGCAATACAAGTATCACGCAGAGAAATGTTGCAAAGGAAGACTTTTCAGAACAGAGCTTCTGCTTGGTAGCCAGAAGGTGAATCTCAACGAAAATAACAGGTATCCTTTACATCACGTTGCGCCCGATGCTATCGGCAAACCAGCGTTGCAGCTTCAGCGAAGCAAAGCGGATCCTAAACAGCTCCTGGACGATGCCATCTTTATGAGCGTTAATAGCTGACACCGGCAGTGCCCCGAGTCGATAGCCCAGATAAACTGTACTCCTGATTATTAGCTTCGAACTGCGTCCAGTAACATATCTAGAGGATCAGTATGGCCAGTCAGTGCCGCTCACTTCTGCACACGCTGTTTACACGGGTCCAGAGCGTCTGCTCACATGTAGGTCGATTTCACTTGCTTTATATCGAATATGGACGCCAGTCACAATTTTACACCTTCTATAATACGTCAAATTAAAGTAGGGGTGTCTCCACGTTTAGGGTTACACATGTCTGCACGAATCTCCATTGACATAATGACATCACAGTAGTCAATGTTGTGCACATTGACACCTCAAAAGGGAATATTGAGACAGCTTAAAAACTGAATTCTAACCCCCGGAGGTGGGTTTGGCCTCGTCAACAAGTGAGGCATCGTTGCACCCACACTTCGCGGGCTCAAGTATGGTGGCCTCTTAAGCAACATTTTCCGAGAATAATAGAGGGTAGGCTGGCGTCAGCTGCTACTCTTGTCACTGGTTTCGAAGCTGTCTGGCATTTCGTAAAGCGTATTTATAAAAATTAGAAAATTTTCGTACAAAATGGTAATCCAAGAACTAAAATGTCAAATAACAATATTGTCTAAAAAGCACTAAAAACAAACTTTTGAGAGATCTGTCAGATTTTTCTCATATATTTTTGCTTTTGTAAACTAGTCATTGGCTTCTGCCACTTGCTAAACATCTGCGAATATAGAATGGCAGAAGTGAAGCTGTGAGGACCGGACGTGAGTTGTGCTTCGGTGGCTCAGTTGGTAGAACACTTGCCCGCGAGAGGCAAAGTTCCCGAGTTCGAGTCTCGGTCGGGCACACAGTTTTAATCTGCCAGGAAGTTTCGGTATCTGCGAATATAATCAACCTCTTGGAAAGAAATGTGCCATTTTGTTCTTTAGATTTGCATGTTTGATAAGTGATCATCTGATTGCGCATTCCTGACTCATTTCCTAACCTAGCAAACATGAAAATCCAGTCAGACAACGGACGACAAAGGTGTAGATTAATAAAAGACACACGCGTGATGCTGACGAGTGTGTTTCACTACTTGCACTTTGATCGAGACATTCGCGTGGTGCTATTAAATGTCGATTAAGGTTGGTTTCCATCAGTAATTTCAGGGTGAGCGTAAGCAGAGCAGAAGAAACTGCGTTCAATCTCGTAATTAGCTCCTTCTAATAGAATCTAGATAGATTATTCGATACTCATCTTAATGGAGCAAGGAATAAGCAAGAGAAATTTCACTGAATTAACAGTACTTTCGTCTGATAGACCGAATTCTTACTACAGTCTTGTGCCTCTAAGAACAGAGCAGATCTTTTGAGTCCCTCAGGCAATGGAGAAACTCTCTCAAATTGTAGAAAACACTCTGCCTTTGGCTGTCACTTACGAGTCCCTTTTCAAACTCGCCAGGAATCCGTCACGTCAGGATTGTGGTGGAATGTGCCGTGGAGGTCAGCCTTCTGTTTAACAGTGGATTTACGCCTCCCGCAGACACGGTGGCACCAACAGCAAGGAGACAACTTAGAAACGATGGTTTACGTCGACGAATGACTTACCGGCGCCAGTGGAGAGCTGACAGTGTATCACTAAAGTGGGAAGTTATGCCCTAGTCAGACGTAGCGACTCAAAACCTGTTTATACGAACCGAGAGAACTTTCGTGGTTAGTTAATATGCTTTCGAAAATAGTCTGAATGGTACCGGAAGGTGTACGCATTTGCTCATGTCTCATAGGCTAATGCTGAGACGAGAGCTCTCACTGGCCGCTAATATGTTGCGTGGATTTATCTAAGTTGTCTCCTTGCTGTTGGTGCATTCGTGTCTGCGGGAGGCGTAAATCCACTGTTAAACAGAAGGCTAACCTCCACGGCACATTCCACCAAAATCCTGACGTGACGAGAGGGGGGAGAGTAGTGTGGCAAATTTTGTCTCTTATAATAGGAGAACGGTGAAGAGAGCATGCTGTTGCAAAGAATGTTGGAGGACATGGGTTTTCTGGTTCTGAAATCGATGGAGAGCAGATCGTGTCTGTTCCAAACCCGAGACTGCAATCGGAATGGCAAGTGTTCTCGCTGCCCTGTTAAGTTTAACTGAAATTGGCATCGTGTGAAGATTAGAAACCTTGCGATCGAGTTAGACTCGTTTCATAGCCGCAGTCATGGTTCTTAATTTTGTCATTTCAATACCCCGCAGATCCGCCATACATGTATTACTTGTAACTGAGACAGTTCAATACTTAATATACAGTATTTCTTTTTATTTTGAACGAAGACGTTTGTCATGTCTAGTATTTTCCATGTGTGTAAATCTTTCTGAAATAAATGTTCAGGAATGGAATTCCTCTTGATATCATTTCGGTAGTTACTTAACCCCCATGTCACTTAAATATGGAGAAACCAAGGCCTTCAGCCACACTCATATGTAAGGGACATTGTTTCTTATGATAATTCTGCATTGCAAATAGCTTCCAGTCAGCCTACAAGCCATTGTACATATTCCTTTATTTTGTATTAATCATTGACGCTCAGGCATCTAGCGACCCTGGTAATCAGGAGCCGCCCCCCCTCCCCCCCCCCTCCCCCCACCACCAAGTGATTGATACGTTTCGAGGTGCGTTCATATTGTGTCGATCACATGACATGTTAACTGTGCACCTATGTATGTTTCTGACACGAAAATAATAAAAAAAAACGACTTTCCAATACCCTCGTTATAGAAGACAGCCGCCTTTTCTTTCCGCCAATTCTCTACATTAATCTACAGCTCGTTGTCTGTGTCAAAATATTGTCTTCATAGCTAGCGATTCAAGTCATCAGAGGTGAAATACACGGAAAGCCAATTATGGGCTATCTTGAGGGTGATTAGACACTTCCCATTGAAAACGCTGCAGGGGCATCTTCATTACTCCTGCACAGAGCGTCCGAGAACTGTCATGAAGAAGGAAATGGATGACAGTTACGTTGTGTGGGCTGCACAATATGAAGCTAAGTATCTCAACATGCAGTCTTACTTGGCTGGAGACACTATTTTCTAGGTATCTTTACGTATTCACTGTGTGCTTAGAACTGAAAAGAGCGACGTGGAGCAATTGACGGGCAGAATGGAGACACAGTCCAACACACGATGGGCTATCTTGAGGGTGATTAGACACTTCCCATTGAAAACGCTGCAGGGGCATCTTCATTACTCCTGCACAGAGCGTCCGAGAACTGTCATGAAGAAGGAAATGGATGACAGTTACGTTGTGTGGGCTGCACAATATGAAGCTAAGTGTCTCACCATGCAGTCTTACTTGGCTGGAGACACTATTTTCTAGGTATCTTTACGTATTCACTGTGTGCTTAGAACTGAAAAGAGAGACGTGGAGCAATTGACGGGCAGAATAGAGACACAGTCCAACACACGAGTACAAAAGTTAATCGGATTTTCATTGTGGTCTCCTTTTCGCGGCCTATCGGATGGTTCAAATGGCTCTGAGCACTATGGAACTCAACATCTGAGGTCATCAGTCCCCTAGAACTTAGAACTACTTAAACTTAACTAACCTAAGGACATCACACACATCTATGTCCGAGGCAGGATTCGAACCTGCGACCACAGCGGTCGGGCGGTTCCAAACTGAAGCGCCTAGAACCGCTCGGTCACAGCGGCTGGCGCCTATCGGATCTTATTTTCCGAATAGCCTTGGTAAGAATGAGACTGAGTTGACAATGTTTTAGAGTTATTGGACCTTCTTCCTGGAGAGTAATTCTTTTTCTAAGTTCCTTCTTAGATTCATTTACAGTTTGCTTAGTATAGAGGTGATATAGTCGACTACAGCCTCCCTTTAATGTATTTCGACTTTATATCTGCTGTCAAGTTTCAGTCAAAGTTCTAGATAATATACGGTGATCAATCTACGTCTCCATTTACATACATACTTCGCGAAGCACAATACGGTGTAACGAGGAGGCCACCTTGTGCTGCTACTAGTCGTTTGCTAATTTCTCTCATCTTTTCTTCGAAGTCCCTCCGCGAAATGTACGTTGGCGGCAGCAGAATTGTCATCAGTGTAATCCGCAAATGTCGGTTCTCTAAATTTCCTCAACAGTGTTTCACGAAAAAAACATCTTCCCTCTAGGGATTCCCATTCGGGTTCAGGAATCATCTCCGTAATACTATCGTGTTGATCGAACCTCCTCGTAAAAAATCTAACAGTGCGCCTCTGAATTGTTTCAGAGTCCTCCTATAGTACGACCAGGTGGGAGTCCAATACACTCGAGGATTACTCAAGACTGGGTCACACATGTGTTCCATGGGCGGTCTCTCTTATGTAGGAAGAGAGAAAAAAGAAGTTTGCAAACTGACGTGGAAAATTGGGCATACAACTAGGACCAGTAATTAGATATTAACCCGGGGATGGCAAAGACCAGTGCTACAAGTGGAAACCATCTACAGGAGTTGCTCAAAGTTTTGTCCAGATTCATCGAGATGCGCCTGACGTTGGCGTTGCTTTGAACGGCACACCCTGTGAGAGATATCTGTTGTATGTTGAAGACATCCTGCTGTCACAACAACCCTGCCCACTAGGTCCTCCGTCGATTTAATGGGTGCTTTTTACCACAAAGCCCTTCAGATACGCCCACACGAAAATATCTACTGGAGACAGATCAGTTGATCGTCGTCGTCATGCGACTGGTTCACTGCGACCAGTCCAGGGGACGGGAGGCGTTGCCTGCAGATGTATTCTCACTTGTCCGTTGAAATGCGCAGGAGCTGGGTCGTGCTGAAATCGAATGCGCATGGGAACATCAATCAGCATGTCAGACAGAACTTCTCGCAGGTACGTGCGACCATAAAGTCAGTCCAAGAGAATGCACGGCGGAATTAAACAACCTCCAACGATGCCGGATCACACTTTAAGCGTAAATTTGCTTTTTGAGGCGTGGGTACGTGTAGCATGTAAGTTCACATCCGTCCACGTATGTAGGCGAACGCTTATCACACTCTCCAGCGAGAAAGCCGCGCGGTCAAAGGAGCGTTGTCACGGTCCGCGCGGCTGTCCCCGTTGGAGGCTCGAACCCTCCCTCGGGCATTGGTGTCTGTGTTGTCCGTAGCGCAAGTTAGATTAAGTAGTCCGTAACCTTAGGGACAGATGATGTCAGCAGCATGGTCCCATAAGACCTTACCACAAATGTCCAAAAATTTGCAGCGGATACGTGCAGAAACCATCTAGCAAATCCCACGCGCTTGTCGTAGTCTGAACGCATTGTAAATGAAACGGATACACCAGACGGAGGGTTGGGGGATATCATTGTTGACGGCGTACGCTACACCGTCCCGAGAATGCTTTCCTCCGCCGCAGCTACCCGTGTTGTTCGTTGGCGACCAGCAGCCGGCTTGTGCACGTGGAACGAGCCGGTTTCGCACAATTGGCGATGCAGGGCGGAGAATAATGTGTGGCACGGCACCTTTCTATCGGGATATTCCGCACGATACAATCACACGGCTTTTCGTCCATTGCAGTCGGCCGCGCCATAAATCAGATACATCTCAGCCATTTCACGGTACGTGTAGCTAGCCACGTTACTCCCTACACTTCCACCGCCTGAATGACGACGGTCTCCGTGCGATCCACCAGCAACGCTATCTCGTGACCGTGGCTCCCTCTCGTGGCTTTTGCGACCCCCGTTTCCTGTCTGATTACTGATCCTTTTTGTACGCGCGATGTGCCATGAGAGTTTGTAAACGTTTTTCTCTGTCACCATGTATACGAGCTACATTTTCCTAAAATTTCCTAGTAAACCGAAGTCGAACATTCGCTCTCTCTTATAGCGACCTTACGTGATCGTTCCATTACATATAGCATTGCGACGTTGTCCCTAGCTATTTAAATGTGACTGTGAGAGCCAGCGCATCACTAATACTGTATATGAACATTATAAGATCCATTTCCTAACTCATTTGCATTAACTTACATTTGTCGATACTCAAAGTAAGCTGACATTCATCACACGAAATACACTCTCGGTCATAAATTGAGGATAATGCTGATACATGGTGAAACAACGCTCTGGGCGTTTTGCGGGTTTAAATCACCTCGGTGTATGACCATGCTGTGCATTTGACCTGCGGTCGTCACACAGTGGCGCTGGTAGCAGTCCACATACGCAGAGGTTTGTTGGTGCATGTCAGAGTACAGTAGAGCGAGCAGGTGTGCAGACGTTTTCAGTTGTGGTAATGGTGACTGTGTGTTGAAAATGGCTCACAGGACACATATTGATGACGTTATGAGGGGTAGAATACTAGGGCGACTGGAGGATGGTCAAACACAGCAGGTCGCAGCACGGGTCCTCCGTGTGCCACAAAGTGCGATCTCAAGACTATGGCAACGATTCCAGAAGGCAGGAAACTGGTCTAAGCGCTACAGTACGGGACGTCAACAGTGTACAACACCACAAGGAGGGCGATGTCTCACCATCAGTGCCCGCAGACAGCCACGGAGTACTGCTGGTAGCCTTGCTCTGGACATAACTACAACCACTGGAACAGTTGTCTCCAGACACACAATCTACAGAGGACTGAACAGACATGGTTTATTCGCCCGGAGACCTGCAAGGTGCAGTCCACTGACCCCTTGTCACAGGGGAGCTCGTAAAGCCTGGTGTCAAGAACACAGCACATGGTCACTGGAACAGTGGTCCCAGGTCATGTTCATGGACGAGTCCAGGTATCGTCTGAACAGTGATTCTCGCTGGGTTTTCATCTGGCGTGAACCAGAAACCAGATACCAACCCTTAATGTCGTTGAAAGGGACCTGTATCGAGGTCGTGGTTAGATGGTGTGGGGTGGGACTATGACCGGTGCACGTACACCCCTGTATGTCTTTGAGAGAGGAACTGGAACAGGTCAGGTGTATCGGTACGTCATTTTGCACCAGTATGTCCGCCTTTTCAGGGGTGCAATGGGCCCCAACATCCTCCTGATGGACAATAACGCACGGCCCCACTGAGCTGCCATCGTGGAGGAGTACCTTGAAACAGAAGATATCAGGCGAATGGAGTGGCCTGCCTGTTTTCCAGACTTAAACTCCATCGAGCACGTCTGGGATGCTCTCGGTCGACGTATCGCTGCACCTCTTCAGACCCCTACGACACTTCAGGAGCTCCGACAGGCACTTGTGCAAGAATGGGAGCCTATACCCCAGCAGCTACTCGACCACCTGATCCAGAGTATGTTAACCCGTTGTGCGGCCTGTGTGCATCGTGATCATATCTCATATTGATGTCGGGTTACATGGACAGGAAACAGTGGCGTTTTGTAGCACATGTGTTTCGGGACGGTTTTCTCAACTTGTCACCAAAACCGTGGACTTACAGACCTGTGTCGTGTGTGTTCCCTATGTGCCTATGCTATTAGCGCCAGTTTTGTGTAGTGCCACGTTATGTGACACCACATTCTGCAATTATCCTTAATTTATGAGCGTGAGTGTTGAAATCCTGCCTAAGGCATGCTGTATTCTTCAACAGTCACTCAACAGTGACAACTTTCTGTACATTACAGCGTCATAAGCGAACAGTCACAGACACAGATGCTTCTCATCCTATGCGTCAGATTATTTTTGTATGTGAAGAACAAGATCGCTACTGTTACACTTCCATGGGGTAACCCTTGCAGTACCCTTGTTTCGCTGTCCAGGACAAGGAACTGGGATCTATTGCTTAGGAAGTCTTCGGGCCAATCATATACCTGGGAAACAATAAATATACACTACTGGCCATTAAAATTGCTACACCACGAAAATGACGTGCTACAGACGCTAAATTTAACCGATAGGAAGAAGATGTTGTGATATGCAAATGATTAGCTTTTCAGAGCATTCACAAAGGTTGGCGCCGGTGGCGACACCTACAACCTGCTGACATGAGGAAAGTATCCAACCGATTTCTCATACACAAACAGCAGCTGACCGGCGTTGCCTGGTGAAACGTTATTGTGATGCCTCGTGAAAGGAGGGGAAATGCGTACCATCACGTCGGATTGTAGCCTATCGCGATTGCCGTTGGTTATCGTATGGTGACGTTGTTGCTCGCGTTGGTCGAGATCCAATGACTGTTAGCAGAATATGGAATCGGTGGGTTCAGTAGGGTAATACGGAACGCCGTGCAGGATCCCAACGGCCTCGTATCACTAGCAGTCGAGATGACAGGCATCTTATTCACATGGCTGTAATGGATCGTGCAGTCACGTCTCGATCCATGAGTCAACGGATGGGGAAGTTTGCAAGACAACAACCATCTGCACGAACAGTTCGACGACGTTTGCAGCAGCATGGACTATCAGCTCGGAGACCATGGCTGCGATTACCCTTGACGCTGCATCACAGACAGGAGCGCCTGCGATGGTGTACTCAACGACGAACCTGGGTGCACGAATGGGAAAATGTAATTTTTTCGGATGAGTCCAGGTTCTGTTTACATCATCATGATGGTCGCATCCGTGTTTGGTGACATCGCGGTGAAACCACATTGGAAGCGTGTATTCGTCATCGCAGTACTGGCGTATCACCTGGCGTGATGGTATGGGGTTACACGTCTCGGTCACCTCTTGTTCGCATTGACGGCACTTTGAACAGTGGACGTTACATTTCAGATGTGTTACGACCCGTGGCTCCACCCTTCATTCGATCCCTGCGAAACCCTACATTTCAGCATGATAACGCACGATCGCATGTTGCAGGTCCTGTACGGGCCTTTCTGAATACACAAAATGTTCGACTGCTGCCCTGGCCAGCACATTCTCCAGATCTCTCACCAATTGAAAACATCTGGTCAATGATGGCCGAGCAAGTGGCTCATCACAATACGCCAGTCACTACTCTTGATGAACTGTGGTATCGTGTACGAGCTGCATGGGCAGCTGTACCTGTACACGCCATCCAAGCTCTGTTTGACTCAATGCCCAGGCGTATCGAGGCCGTTTTTACGGCCAGAGGTGGTTGTTCTGCGTACTGATTTCTCAGGATCTATGCACCGAAATTGCGTGAAAATGTAATCACATGTCTGTTCTAGTATAATATATTTGTCCAATGAATACTCGTTTATCATCTGCATTTCTTCTTGGTGTAGCAATTTTAATGGCCAGTAGTGTAATTGCAAACGATTTGTTCCGACTGTTTTGACTGTTTAACAGATGTACGTTTACTATTTATTCTGGACCTGTGAGGAACACACACCTGTTTTAAAGCCAGGTCTGTATCGTCTTCATGCGCAGCATGGTTGGGAGGAAGGGTAAGTAGTGTCGACAGGCTCTGACTGCCGTATAGTGTACCGTAGTAGCCCGAGGAAACAAATTTCGCGTCCCGGACGAGCGCCGCTTCCAAATTAGAGACCTGAAGCCTGGTGACGTACGCGGTGTCGCCGCTACGTACCCCGCGGCGAGTGGAGCACCCGCCGCGTGGAACCAGTCCGGGAAGCGCGGCGCGGTACGTGATCTGGGGCACGCGCCGGTTCTTTACGGCCTACGTCTGTGAAATAAAGGACTCTCCGCCGCTGCGGGGCTGCTTCGAGTCACGTTAATCGCGAGGATTTTCCTGTAAGAGGCACCAGTCCGACCGGTAGAAGCGCGAGACTTGTGAACGCAACCAGTCGGAAATGACCGTTCAGCATGCTGGTAGTGTTCGCAGGTCGAAAGCAGGCAAAACCAATCAAAAGCTACGTGCTGTGTTTCGTCTGGTACTACTTACAAGATGCGTCTAAAGCGTTCGTTGATTCAGCTTCGCACAATACCACCAGTTGCAAAGTAGGTTAGAAATCAGATTAATAATGTTGCTCACGCGGCATATGTTCGCTTTATCGGGAAACAACAAAGTTATTGACTGTGGATGGTATCGCCAGAATGGAAATATGGAAGTCACTGTAAAAAAGTCATTAATTTTGGCTCTTAGATTTCGTCAAAGTTATTATGACTCATCTTGATGATTCCAGGGTGATTCCACTTTGACTGCTAGAAGGTCCAGATCTGCATTTTAGCAATATTTGAAGACCTAACAAATGCGTTTTTCAGGAAATTCTTATTGATCAAACAATCCCAGATCAGAACAACCGTATGGTAGAAATAATTTTTGATTTGGTGTTCACGATCCACATTTTATTAAACTTCTTGTAAATTCACATATATTTCTTCTTAATTGCCACATCATCAAAAAACCAGTTTTGTATCAATCTTCATATATTTAATTTCCACTTTAACCAAACACAAGACTTGACTGTTCTTTTACAAAGCGAAATAACAACTTAACTTCTGCAAAGTCAAACAAAAACTGCTCTGTGCGCATTCGCGCCAAAACGGTTACAAGTAAGTCAAAGATTACGACAGTCTCACAGAAATGAATATACACAAGTACCATATCACTTTAATATATCGATACATCGGAGTACCTGTACATTAATAAAACTAAATGTGAATGTTGTCACAAAAATATGTCAGTTACTTCGCAGAAAAATAATACGATATTAACTGGTATCGAGAACGGGTTGGTGTGCGGCAATGGTCACGTAAATAAAGAACCATTACAAGCTGACATCTAATAAAGAACGCACTTTAAAATAGTGTGTAATCATATTCTAGTTCTACGTGTGTGAGCGAAATTTTATCTACAATTTGCGTGCCGAAATGTACCGTTTCCGTTCTACGACGATTTCAATTTAATGTTTAGCCCATCAGCTTCTCTTTGAGGAACTGAATTAGATGTGATGCAGTACAATTATTAGGTAACAAATTGAGAGGAAACCAAACGAAACATCCATTTATCACTTGAGCACATTTGTTTGTACACTCCTGGAAATGGAAAAAAGAACACATTGACACCGGTGTATCAGACCCACCATACTTGCTCCGGACACTGCGAGAGGGCTGTACAAGCAATGATCACACGCACGGCACAGCGGACACACCAGGAACCGCGGTGTTGGCCGTCGAATGGCGCTAGCTGCGCAGCATTTGTGCACCGCCGCCGTCAGTGTCAACCAGTTTGCCGTGGCATACGGAGCTCCATCGCAGTCTTTAACACTGGTAGCATGCCGCGACAGCGTGGACGTGAACCGTATGTGCAGTTGACGGACTTTGAGCGAGGGCGTATAGTGGGCATGCGGGAGGCCGGGTGGACGTACCGCCGAATTGCTCAACACGTGGGGCGTGAGGTCTCCACAGTACATCGATGTTGTCGCCAGTGGTCGGCGGAAGGTGCACGTGCCCGTCGACCTGGGACCGGACCGCAGCGACGCACGGATGCACGCCAAGACCGTAGGATCCTACGCAGTGCCGTAGGGGACCGCACCGCCACTTCCCAGCAAGTTAGGGACACTGTTGCTCCTGGGGTATCGGCAAGGACCATTCGCAACCGTCTCCATGAAGCTGGGCTACGGTCCCGCACACCGTTAGGCCGTCTTCCGCTCACGCCCCAACATCGTGCAGCCCGCCTCCAGTGGTGTCGCGACAGGCGTGAATGGAGGGACGAATGGAGACGTGTCGTCTTCAGCGATGAGAGTCGCTTCTGCCTTGGTGCCAATGATGGTCGTATGCGTGTTTGGCGCCGTGCAGGTGAGCGCCACAATCAGGACTGCATACGACCGAGGCACACAGGGCCAACACCCGGCATCATGGTGTGGGGAGCGATCTCCTACACTGGCCGTACACCACTGGTGATCGTCGAGGGGACACTGAATAGTGCACGGTACATCCAAACCGTCATCGAACCCATCGTTATACCATTCCTAGACCGGCAAGGGAACTTGCTGTTCCAACAGGACAATGCACGTCCGCATGTATCCCGTGCCACCCAACGTGCTCTAGAAGGTGTAAGTCAACTACCCTGGCCAGCAAGATCTCCGGATCTGTCCCCCATTGAGCATGTTTGGGACTGGATGAAGCGTCGTCTCACGCGGTCTGCACGTACAGCACGAACGCTGGTCCAACTGAGGCGCCAGGTGGAAATGGCATGGCAAGCCGTTCCACAGGACTACATCCAGCATCTCTACGATCGTCTCCATGGGAGAATAGCAGCCTGCATTGCTGCGAAAGGTGGATACACACTGTACTAGTGCCGACATTGTGCATGCTCTGTTGCCTGTGTCTATGTGCCTGTGGTTCTGTCAGTGTGATCATGTGATGTATCTGACCCCAGGAATGTGTCAATAAAGTTTCCCCTTCCTGGGACAATGAATTCACGGTGTTCTTATTTCAATTTCCAGGAGTGTATTAACAGTTACACATCCCGTGTTTACTTTATTCCAAAACATGAAGGAACCCATGATACCGTACGTACAGAACAGTACTGACGCAACAGCTGTTCGATGTGGCGACCACCAGTTTTGTTACAGACATTGAATGTACAAAGCATGTTCTGCTACGCACTCTCCATCCCAATTCGTCTCTTCAGTTTCTAGTTCGGCGGCCACGTGCCAGCATATCTTCCTCTGTTTCCACAGGAGTCTAGTAAATTAAACTCTGCATACGACCCCACATTACGTGACCATCTGATGTAGTACACATCATCCTGTCAACCCTTTAGTATACCAGGACAACTAGCTCTGTGACCTCTTTCCCTCAGCAGACGTGGATGCCTTACACATTTGAACTGAAACCCTCGCAGAACGGAAGCGGTATGTTTCCGCATATGAGTTCCTATTCAAAATATTTTGTACTCACTGCCTCGACAAGTCCTAGAAATTTGTAACGGGAATTTCAGAACACGCGATTTTCCGAATACCCCGCGTGCAAAGAAACTTTGACAACAGTATTATAATCTGAAGAGTACAACTATAGTGGCCGAGCGGTTCTAGGCGCTACAGTCTGGAACCGCTCGACCGCTACGGTCGCAGGTTAGAATCCTGCCTCGGGCATGAATGTGTGTGATGTCCTTAGGTTAGTTAGGTTTAAGTAGTTCTAAGTTCTAGGGGACTTTTGACCTCAGATGTTAAGTCCCATAGTGCTCAGAGCCATTAGAACTATTTTTCGTTTCTCAGCAGTTTCAGTGACCTATATAGGGGGTGAAGAGCGCAATTCTGTTTTAGCTCAAATAACTTTTAACTTGTAATCTGTGTTCACCTACACGATTCATGATCGGGACTGACGAGACATAGGCCAAGACGGTGAAATACACTCATTAACTGTGTCTTAATGGACCTGTTACATTTTACGAAACATTCTTTGTACTTCAGTCAGCTCCTCCAAACCGCTCCACAACGTTCAACAAGTAGCTCTTGACGGAGCTGCTTTCCGTAGACAGCGATGCAGGCGTCACTTACCGCTTGCCTGGCCGCCATTGAAACAGCCCACACAACAGCACAAAAGCGACATATTCAATGTATTTTTACTACACAGTTTCTTATCAGACCCACGAAGCAGCTGTGTCACTGAATTTGTTTCACGAGGCAGCTGGGAGATAGGCCTACATGTTAACTTCGATATCTTGCTTCAAGGTTCGCTAAAAATCTTGACATCTTCCTAAAACTTTGCACAAAAGCTTTTTGAAACCATTCACTTAACGAGGAGCTTCCAGCACAAGTGAGGGGACGGTAAATTGTATAGAATGTGGCAGAACAGATCCCGTACTGCTTTACTTTCCTTTAGTTCTGGGTAAAGAATACTTCGTTAACTGCTCTGAAGCTAAGTAGATTAATGTGACACATTTATTGGCGATGAACGTGATCTGCTGGGCGTAGCCGATAAAGAAATCACCAGCTGCTACGGAGCCAAATTGTATAATTTTTGCTACGATGTTTACAGCGATGCCTTCTGACCTCAAGACTCTTCGCAAGTTGTCGTTAACTTTTTGTAGCTGTGTTTACACCACCTTGCCACTTCCAGTTGTAACTCTCTGCACGACAAGTCTGTGGTATTTTAAAGGGTCATAATAATTTTTTGGACTGTTGCAAGTTTATCTGAGTAACTGAGTATTTCACTGACTTATACGAGGGGTGATGATCTTTTTACGTTCATTGCTTACATTCTCCACCAGCGAAGCTCAGTCAGAAGCGATCTGTATTACGTGCACGTAATTCAGCAGGACGGGAAAATATTCTTAGAAATTACGGTGTAGAAGGAAACAGGTGTAGGACATGAAAGTGACTTCGACAGACGTAAATATGTGTACTGGAGATTAGTTATTTATTTTCGAAGCTGAAACAAACAAATTCAAAAGAAATAAGGAACATCTCGAATATTAAACACTAAAATGGTCACTCGGCTGCTTTTCTTCAGGAAAGTGATTCATAATGGCTGCAAATCATTAATACTATCCACTAGATTTTACTTCAAATAGCCGAACCATTTAGATAAGAAAAGAAAGTGTTATAAATTGTTTGGGAAGAGGCGTATATACATAACTGAATCAGCTGTAGACTTATCTGTATCCTACCCATAATGTCCATGATATTCAGTACAATTTTCATCAACAACATAGAAAAAGTTTGTAATCTGTTGAGGTACAGGAATAAGCTGACGTCAGAAAAGAATGTGCGCAACTCAAAATTTACAATTGGTAAGATAAATTATTGAATGAATAACTAAATGTGAATTACCATTTTGTCACGAATTCATAGATTTTGAGAAAACTTTTTGGTTTAAAAAAAATTACGAACTGCCATTAAGAAACAAGGTTTTGTTTGAATAATTCTAGTGTACTGAAGAGTATACTGGATATGTCAAAGCAGTAAATAAGACAAAGGTCAAACATTAACGAAGCATTGAAGAATGTCAAGGTCTGCAAATGGCATTCTCCCATAGATGCAGCACGAGACATACCAAAATCCCTGTTTGCATTGGTTATGGATGGGGAAACACAGGAAGAAACTCATTTGATCGTAGTGTACGTGCGATCTGTAACTACACGTTACCGATGGTGTCAAAGTGTGAGCAGCCTTGTGTCAAGTGAAATTTGCGGCATAAATAAGAGAAAGACCTGATGAAACTAAGCGCGCAGGTTTTGCTTCAGTACCACTCTTTCCTACTGGTTTACGCACTCTCGCTTCTACGTAGCAGGTTTAATCTGGCAACAGAAACTTACTCTCTTTTTATACGACGAGGTCGGAGGAATAAACTGCTAACCCTCAATTTAACAAGGATTAGTCTGATCACGGGAACTGCTGTGTTTTCCAGTCCACCATCACCTGCTGATAACGATTAGTTACACTTGTACCGGTAGAATAAACTGTCTACTACAGGAACTGGTTTGTCTTACGGTGTTTAAGTTCTGGTCTTTGAATTTAACGAATATATGACATTCAACAACTCAGAATGTCGCTCTCGTGGGTTAACACTTTCTTCTGCCGACTTCTCCACTTAAGAAGTATACAGAAAATAAGTCATTAAACATGGGCTCTAAAATGCATACCTTAAGAGCTGAGAGTATTTCTTTATTTTCGATAGTGTAAAAAAGCACCGTCTCTAATAAACAAGTGCTCATATCTGTTAAGGAATGCATCTTAGAGCCCATGTTTACTATCCTGTGGTATCTCTGAATATTGACCACCTTCTGTGACACCCTGCATATAGCATAAACTCAGTTGGACACGATGTTGAATGAAACAGCCTGCGACTTTTCAATATTGCGAATACATAGAAAGAAGGATCCTGTATTGTATGATTATATGATAGCGGAACAAACACGTAGCAGTTACTTCTGTAAAATATCTGGGAGAATGCGTAAGTAACAATTTAAAGTGTAATGATCATATAAAATTAATTGTTGGTAAGGCGGGTGCCAGGTTGAGATTCACTGGGAGAGTCCACAGAAAATGTAGTCCATCAACAAAGGAGGTGGCTTAAAAAACACTCGTTCGACCTGTACTTGAGTATTACTCATCAGCCGGCCGGAGTGGCCGTGCGGTTCTAGGCGCTACAGTCTGGAACCGAGCGACCGCTACGGACGCAGGTTCGAATCCTGCCTCGGGCATGGATGTATGAGATGTCCTTAGGTTAGTTAGGTTAAAGTAGTTCTAAGTCCCATAGTGCTCAGAGCCATTTGAACCATTACTCATCAGTGTGGGATCCGTACCAGGTCGGGTTGACAGAGGAGATAGAGAAGATCCAAAGAATAGCGGCGAGTTTCGTCACAGGGTTATTTGGTAAGCGTGATAGCTTTACGGAGATGTTGAGCAAACTCAATGGGCAGAATCTGCTAGAGAGGTGCTCTGCATCGCGGTGTAGCTTGCTGTCCAGGTTTCGAGAGGGTGCGTTTCTGGATGAGATATCGAATATATTGCTTCCCCCTACTTATAGCTCCCGAGGAGATCAGGAATGAAAAATTAGAGAGATTCGAGGGCGCGCGGAGGCTTTCCGGCAGTCGTTCTTCCCGCGAACCATACGCGACTGGAACAGGAAAGGGAGGTAATGACAGTGGCACGTAAAGTGCTCTCCGCCACACACAGTTTGGTGGCTTGCGGAGTATAAATGTAGATGTAGATGTACAAGAAAATTCACGGGAAAAATAAACTACTATACTCGTAGGCATATTTTGTTTCGCTTGGCTCTGAGCACTATGGGACTGAACATCTGTGGTCATCAGTCCCCTAGAACTTAGAACTAGTTAAACCTATCTAACCTAAGGACATCACACACATCCATGCCCGAGGCAGGATTCGAACCTGCGACCGTAGCAGTCCCGCAGTTCCGGACTAAGCGCCTAGAACCGCTAGACCGCCGCGGCCGGCCATATTTTGTTTGTGCTTCGCCAAGTGAGTATCATTCATAGAAGATCCACAACGAATGTATTGTGGAATGAGACCTATTTCTAAGAGAATATCTTCTCGAAGAAGAGTGGCAGAAATGAGCAGTAACAACGGTCAAGTCTGGTTTGCGTCTACGTGAGTTTTTTTCTTGCCGTTCGTTGCCACGACGTTTTCCTCATCTGCGTCCCATCTTGAGCAAGCGACTACTCTGGTAGCCCACAAAACGTAGCTGAATGGTGATGGCCAGAACGCTTTATCCACAGTAAATGAGATTTTGCGGTCGTCGAGTTGTTAGCCAGATCATTCCGTAAATGGGGACAGCCCAGTCACGTAATAGCGCGAACCACAACACAGTCGCACTCCCGTTTGCCGTGCGTCGTGTTTGCCGCTGGTCTGATTGAACTCCTATGGATGACGCGCTACATGTTGCACGTATAAACAACCCTGGTCGTAACTAGAAGATCTGCTTTAACGTGTACGCCTTATTTCACGTAATTTTTATGCTTTCTTCAAAAGAAACGACGACTATTATTATACTGATAACTGTAGCCTATCAGTCACCACTTCCAACTTCTCGGTGAACAATGCTGTAGGAATATGTTTTTTAATTACAATTTCCCGTATTAGTATACCGAGACGTATATCTGAATAACGAACTGGTGAGCTATGAAATATAGCTTTTGATGTTGTTCATTAAACATATCACACTGCCTGACAAGCGTAAAATTTGATCTGTTCCTTCAAAAACTTACGGGTATGACCGTTACGACAGTGTTTTCGTCTAAAAATTTTGTCAGCAGCCACGTGTATAACTGAATATAATAGTCCTTCATAAACCTGGCATTCAGTTGTGAAATACACTTCCTCAGTATTCTGATATATAAAGAGGCTGTACTTCAGGCTGCAGGTTACAGTAAAATATTTTTCTTGCTGTCTTAATTATTCAGTTTAAAATTGTCTTCTTCCGAGATGAATGATGTCTAACGTATGACAAATGACAAAAGCACTATGCCTAGCTATAACATATGGAATTGCACTAATTTTGTTGAACAGGATGCAGATAATAAGGTTTGTTTATTAAAAGAGGTGTACTAAAGGACCACTTCCTACTACGAATAACCCAATAAACAGCTATCAGAATGCTAACAACCTATCAGTTGAAGAATGAAAATTAGTAAGTGTTCGTAAAATGTTTGCTCGTCCTAAAACACTAACGATCGAAACTGTTCCAAATAAGATAGCGCTGCCACATGTTTTTTGCAGCACCGAAAGTATTGCATAAGAAAATGTTTGGAGTGCCACAAGGAATACGTCTATCAAAATTATAAGTAATTGTGTAAAATTCAAAGTCCAGCACCCTTGCAGCATAGTTCCAGAGTCCAGTTACTAAATGCTCGCACAGCGTAGGTCTGATGATGTCCTTTTAATCTGGAAAAAGCACAACAAAATAAATTAATGCGGAAAACACACACAATTTGTGTTTTAATTTCTAAAATTGATACTAGTTAATCCATTGTGATACGATCAAAGGCAGAACAGTACTGCTCCAGTCACCACACAGCACTTACCCCACAAATGTCGTGTGTATCCAAAACTTCATACCAAATGTGGTGTTCGTGGTTTTAATGTGACAGCGAAATTCAGTTTCAATCACACATCGGTAAAATTTTAACAAATCGGCAACTAATGCTTACAGGAGCATGAAACTCCGGCTCGCGGCGGTAGTTACACATCTGTAACACAAATCCGTAATCAAACCAACAGATCCTCATAGAAAGTTATTTCAGTAATCTGAATATTTTTGGCAAGTTGGCTTGCTGCTCGCTGAACGGCTACGGCTGGAGAGTTTGTACTACGGCCTCGTATCCCCACAGTAGATACATTTAAAGGAATTTTTACAGAGATTGGTATTAGATTTGGCATTGTACATATTCCATTAAGACATCATGTGCGTGAAGAACCAATGAGCCACTTTTACCCGCTGACCTCGAAACTGCTAGCATTCCCTCCCGAAAAAAAAAAGAATCCAGCAGAATTCCTGAGTTCACCGAAATCAAATGTCGAGAACAACTTTATATGGCCAACGGCTCTCGTAAACTTCGATTTCAAACGTCGTATCCTAAATTACTGAAAAACCTTGGTCTGCTGCCGCGCCTTCCTTGCAAACCCAAGCATTACACATAGTTTCCCAATGCAATTGTAGTGACCTCCTTCTCATAGACCATGAAAATATCACTAAATATATCCACCCTTTAATTGTTATCTCTCGTCTGTCCTATCGCAAGTAAAGGTTCCTAGTCAATCTCATCCGCCCTAACTGAATTTCTGCTCGCAATTCTACGACCAATTCCTCCTTTGATACACTATCTGGTCAAAAATATTTGGACACTTATTAGTGGGCTATAGTATGGAATCTAACAGCCTTAGCGCTTAAGACGGTTTGAAGTCTACTTGGGACACTTTCAGTGAAATGTCCGAATGCTGTGCTGGAGCGGCAGACAACTCAATCCCCAAGAGCCGAACCTACAGAAGGTAGTGGTTTGGAAGCTGGGACGGAGCGAAGTCGACGTTCTAACTTATGGCAAAGATGTTCAGGGTTTTTCAGTGACTTCAGGTCGGGTCTCTGACAGGCCAGTCCATTTCAGCAATGTTATTGTCCACAAAGCATTGCCTCACAGATGGTACTTTACGACAGGGTGCATTGCCAAGCTGATACAATCATCATCCCGGAACTGTTCCTCTACTGTACTGCGGTACCCAATGCCATAAAGTCTGCTTATATCCATCTGCACATAACGTTTTCTTAAGCGAAATTAAGGACAAAATCGTAGCACCACATCCTCCACACTTCATTACTATAACTACACATGGTGGAAGGTTACGTCCTCCACGCGCTCGCCAATGCAAGCCGTTCAGTCGAGTTGCCAGAGGATGGAGGTTAGGTAGATTGATCACTCCCAATAATTAGTTCCAAGTCGTCCTCTGTTCAGTGCCGTCGCTCTTTCCACCACCTCGCGTAGCTTAGCATTGAATACGGAAATGTATGGCTTATGAAGAACTGTTCAGCATTGCATCCCAGTAACTACCTGCAAACAGCCACTGTGCTAGCTTGCGAGCTGGCAGTACTTTGGAAACCACAAGCGATTCATTGTGCTGGTTTCGTTTCTACAGCCACTCTCTGTAATTCTCGACGGTCCCTGTCCGTCAGTATGAGTTCTGCTTGGTCCTGTTTTAGGTGTGGTTGATCCTTCGTGATTCCATTTCACAATCACATCACAAAGAGTCCACCTGGGAACTTCAGAAGAGTTAAAATTTCCCTGATGGACGTGTTACTCATTTTACATCCGATGACTAGTCCACGTTAGATATCACTGAACTCTTCCGACTGAGTCATTCTGCTGTTACTGCTTCTCTATTACAGCAAAACACTCCCCAGCTCCTTTTAAACTGGAGGGTCCGCCTCTCGTGACATCTAGTGGTAGCCAATTTCGCTTTACATTTGAGTCTCTGGATACTTTTGATCAGACAGTGTATGCACTCCACATCCTATTTCATTGAACATTCTTC
The DNA here is from genome assembly GCF_023864345.2 of Schistocerca serialis cubense. Taxonomy (NCBI): domain Eukaryota; kingdom Metazoa; phylum Arthropoda; class Insecta; order Orthoptera; family Acrididae; genus Schistocerca; species Schistocerca serialis. The sequence continues at coordinate 570,963,156 of NC_064643.1, read as the reverse complement.
CTCAAATAAGTCACAACAGTGAAACTTCCCGGCAGATTAAAAATGCGTGCCGGACCGAGACTCGAACTCGGGACCTTTGCCTTTCACGGGCAAGTGCTCCACCATCTGAGCCACCCAAGCACGACTCACGCCCCGTCCTCACAGCTGTACTTCCGCCAGTACCTCGTCTCCTACTTTCCAAACTTCACAGAAGCTCTCCTGCGAACCTTGCAGAAAGTAGGAGACGAGGTACTGGCGGAAGCACAGCTGTGAGGACGGGGCGTGAGTCGTGCTTGGGTGGCTCAGATGGTAGAGCACTTGCCCGCGAAAGGCAATGGTCCCGAGTTCGAGTCTCGGTCCGGCACACAGTTTTAATCTGCCAGGAAGTTTCATATCAGCGCACACTCCGCTGCAGAGTGAAAATTTCATTCTGGAAGCTACAACAGTGACCAACGCGACTAACGCGCAGAAATGGCTTGCACGAAATACTCTACGGTGAAGAGGTGCATCAAACATGTGTACGGAGTGAAGACCTCAACAACAACACGCAGCGTCAGAGGATGAATCTTGGGAAGCAAGTAATCCTGCGTTCCTACATCCCGGAAGCAGGATTACTTGCTTTGATGCAGCTCTCCACGCTAGAGTATTCTGTGCAAGCCCCTTGTAACGACTTTTATGAACGTCTTCGATATTATACAGACTGAATTATTGATATTTTGATATATCAATGGTTTTGGCCCATCCCTACATGAGAGAGAAGTTTCGGGAGTGAAATACTCCTCATATGTGTTCTGCGCTTGAAATATTGTACTTAGCATGATCATTTCAGACAACAGTAGACCGTTTTCCATTAAATACCAGCGCATTAATGTGTGTGACTCTTGTGCCGAGTCTACGTTACACTCAGAGTGCTTCTACCTTTTCTTGATCCGTGCACTCAGTAGTTAACTAGAGCGAATATTCTGCCTCATAGTTGGGAGCATGGAGTGGTAATTTCCATTCATTCTCATACAGTATTGTCGCCAAAAGTGTTGATATTGCACCTCGTACCTGTCATTTTCAGTGGTATAAATGGTACACGGAAGTAACAAAGTTTCATGAATATGGAGTACAGATACATTCATGATCAAACCTTGTGCTGATTTGTAGTACTAAATATTAAATTAAATTAAGCCCACTGTAAAGCATCTACTGTTAGACTGAAAAGATTGGTATCAGCTGAAATATGCAAGAAATCTACCGATGAGAACTATAGAGACCATGAGTCAAGAAAAGCATCTCTTGAACGATAAGTGCGTAATTTAGATGTCGACGATATGTCGATATGATTATGAGAAAATATCGATACTTAATACACAGTGATTTTTGTACATCGATAGGTTTTTCATCGCTACCTGGACGCGACAGCGCCGAGCCGGGATGAGATCAGGTGCGGCAGACGCAGCCCTATCACGTGGAGACAGGTGCCTCGCTCATACATTATTAATGCCTCCATTACCGTCCGTACACGGATGCCCGCCACTGTCGGCGTGACCATACTTACTCCACAAACTCTGACTAATGATCGCCTTCTCAGGAAGTGCGTCGTATCTGAAATAATGGGAAATATTGCGCTCCGCATACTGATCAGGACGCTCTAGTTTTCCACCATTTCTCTTTATACCCTAACACAATTTAATACAAACGCCGCTGCGTTTGACAATTCAGACAGTGTAAGAGAGAAGTCAGTAATGTCTAATCTGCGTCATAAGGATACGAAAGAAAGTTTTAACGAAAAGTTCATTGCTCTATACGTCACAGTGCAGAAAGTATACACCGGCATTGGCTGCACCACGCTGGCACGGATAACCTTGTTGTTGAGGATTGCAATAAATCTGCTGCTAACGGAAAGTACGTCATGGAGGAAAAATAAAGTAAGTCAACCATAGAATATAAGGAAGGCAGCTACGACTATACACTCAGAATAAGAACACTGTGATCTGTAATGCAAAATAACTACAATCGCTTTGTAGTGGGAGGGAATCAGGACCAGATGAGATTCGTATAAGATGCTGTACAGATTATGTGAAAGAACTTGCTCCCCTTCCAGAAGCTTTTTATTGTAGATTTCTGGAGCAACGATGGGTGCCTAGCAACTGGAAAAAAGCGCGGATCAGTCCCGATTTCAAGAAGGATCGCACGTAATTATAGGCCTATATCGTCGACGTCAATCTGATGTAGAATTATGGAACACGTTTTATGCTCAATATGGTTCAAATGGCTCTGAGCACTATGGGACTTAACATCTGAGGCCATCAGTCCCCTAGAACTTAGAACTACTTAAACCTAACTATCCTAAGGACATCACACACATCCATGCCCGAGGCAGGATTCGAACCTGCGATCGTAGGGGTCGCGCGGTTCCAGACTGAAGCGCCTAGAACCACTCCGCCACTGCGGCCTGCCGTTTTATGTTCAAGTATTTTGACTTTTTGGAGAATGAAAATGTCCTCTACAAAAACAAAATCGATTCCGCAAATAAAGATCTTGTGAAATTTAGCTCGCTCTCTTCCTCTATGAGATCCTCAGCGCTGTTCAAATTAGTGCCGTATTTCTCCACTTCAAGAAGGAATTTAGAAGAATGACTCGGGAGCTGTTTGAGTTTGTTGCGTGCATTGACAATGCGCTCACGCATGTTGTGAGGCGTTGTCGATGGATCGCGATAGCAAATATCCTTCAACTTTCCCCACAAAAAGAAATCCGGGGACCTCAGATCCGGTAAACGTGCAGGCCATGGTATGGTGCTACGACGCCCAATCCACCTGTCATGAAATATGCTATTCAATACCGCTTCAACCGCACGCGAGCTATGTGCCGGACATCCATCACGTTGGAAGTACATAGCCATTCTGTCACGCAGTGAAACATCTTGTAATAACATCGGTAGAACATCACGTAGGAAATCAGCATACATTGCACCATTTAGACTGACATCGATAAAATGGGGGTCAATTATCCTTCCTCCCATAATGCCGCACCATACATTAACCCGCCAAGGTCGTTGGCCATCGTGGATTTTCCGTTGCCCAATAGTGCATATTATGCCGGTTTACGTTACCACTGTTGGTGAATGATGCTTCGTCGCTAAATAAAATGCGTGCAAAAAATCTGTCATCGTCGCGTAATTTCTCTTGTACACGACGTTCAAAGTCGTCGCCATGCAATTCCTGGTGCATAGAAATATGGTACGGATGCAATCAATGTTGATGTGGCATTCTCAACACCGACGTTTTTGAGATTCCCGATTCTCGCGCTATTTGTCTGCTACAGATGTGCGGATTAGCCTCGACAGCAGCTAAAACACCTACTTGGGCATTATCACTTGTTGCAGGTAGTGGTTGACGTTTCACATGTGGCTGAACACTTCCTGTTTCCTTAAATAACGTAACTATCCGGCGAACGGTCCGGACACTTGGATGATGTCGTCCAGGATACCGAGTAGCGTACGTAACACACGCCAGTTGGGCATTTTGGTCACAATAGCCATACATCAACATGATATCGACCTTTTCCGCAATTGGTAAACGGTCCATTGTAACACGGGTAATGTATCACGAAGCAAATACCGTCCGCACTGGCGGAATGTTACGTGATACCACGTACTTATACGTTTGTGACTATTACAGCTCCATCTACCACAAAGCGAAATAAGTGGCCCAACTAAAACATTCATATTCCTTTACGTACTAAACAAATATGTAATAAAAAAGGGGATTCCTATTTTTAAAAAACGCAGTTGATATCCGTTTGATCTATGGCAGCGCCATCTAGCGGGCCAACAATAGCGCCATCTGGTGTCCCCCTTCAAGCTAGACTAGTTTCGTTGTTCGTAGTTTTTTCGTTTGATGCTTATTTCGTGAGATATTTGGTCCAGTCACTATCAATGGACCACCCTGTATAATAATAGGAGACTCCTCGGAAGACAGATAATAACTATTTACTGATAAGTCTCAATGTTTCAGTCGATCTGTTGGCAGGGCGCTAAGCATCGAAGGATTATTGTAGAATCGTAGTCGAGAGTAGGATTCTGAGGTGTGCAAATTATCCCATGGCGTCCTGTGAGGAGAGCACTTGTTCTATGCAAACGAAGTGTGCTTAGAAGTGGCGACAGCTTTGTGCCTCATTAATTAAGTCTTGCACTTTGTATCAGGAAGTGCCTGAGCAGTATACGGCATGTTGGCGCGAATTCCGTCCAACAGGAGCAATCAATAATATTCTTGGAAAAGGTGAATTTTTACAGCCAATTTTTAAATTGCAACTGTCCTAGATCTACTTACAGCGATTACATTTTTATTTTCGGTACACTTCTCATCTGATGTTACAAATAACACGTGAAGGCGCGCCAGTTGAGTTCGTCTCACGTGCGAAGTAGGTGGAACGAGTTACCTACTATGCGATGTAGTAGGTAGCTGAGCTTTTATTTCATCCATCCCTCATGTTCTCCGGTATCTCCCAGAGGGCGAATTTGCATAGGCTTGTCGTTATGTTAATGGAAACACTAGATGTATTTGTCGTGCCGTTAAAACAGACATGATAGTTTACAGTTAAATATCCGTGTTCAGAGTGCTAAACGGTACTGATATTTGGCACGCTTACGTCGCAGAGGCCGAATAATGAATCTTGGAGTTTTAAATATGGTTTAAATGATGTATTTTGATGATCCCCTAGGACACATGCATACGAGCAACAAGTCCGTAAGGCCGCAACTGGTGAACATATCGAAACTGTCTCCTATTTAAAATAAAAGCTGCAAGGATTCAATGCTTAGTACAGATATTACCAAAGAAATCTAAGACTTTCCGTGCCTTACCGTGTGTCAGAGATTCATTTGTGCTAGAGTCACCACAAAATACCTAAAAGTAAGTAAGTCCTATTTCCAGGGTTCCAGTGTTCTTAAGACAATGCAGCCGGTGACCAACTGAACAGCATATGTTTGTTTACACAAGGGTAAAACTTAGATAAACGAAGTATGGCTGTCCTTGAGCACAATAATTAACAACTCCCGTAATATTTTTAATTTGCCACAGAAAGCTTCTTCCTGATTTTTTTTTCTTAACATTGTCTTCTTATTACTGAAGTTCAGTCGGAAATTAAAGCGCCATCTTCAGATAATTCGTAAAGAAAAATTTTTTACTGCGCCGAAACATTTCGTCGACTGTTCACATTAATTGTTAACTGTAATGTACCTAAGGGAACAATTACGGAAAATTCTAACATCAAACCAAAATAAAACGCATATACATTCATTATAGAGACGATATTTAATAGTACCGTCTCTCGTCATACAATAAAAGAATCGCTGTGAGAGCAGTACACAATAGTAAATAATAAAATACGTAAGGCGTGTATAAAATCCGTTCAGTCTGCGTGCTTCTTGGCATCTGACAGGAAACTTACGAGGCAATCAACGGGATGCATTGTGTTTTCAGGCGCCACCAGACAGCAGCAATCTTTTGCAACACGCGATTATATCTTTTAAACAGAATGTAGAGTATTATATATTTTTTTATATTCTTTATACTTATAAAATCCACAAAAGTAAAACGATTATATAACTGGTTTTCCAAATGCATACATAAAAAATTATTACAAAAGTATTTTTACTGTATATTATATCACTGTTATGGTCATTGTTACCAGGTAGATAAAGCGGTAAATTGTTAAATTCTTGGTATACAGAGATTAAAAATATGACAACGGTGTTGTGAGAGTTAATTACATGCGATTGTAGAGTCTCATACAATAACGTGTCGTCAGTGATTAGCTGATGCTTTGCTGAGTAGCTCAAGGTATATGTTATTTATACTTGAGATAGCAGAACTGACACTTTGGAACAGCAAAAGCAAATGGTTGGAGAGGCATGTAAATTACATACGTTCTCCATCTATCCTGTTTGTTTTCTCCGTTTTCACGTTTCTCCGCAATCCTCAATCGACAGTAAGGGGAAGCTTTCGGCCAAACAGAGTACTTATTTTAGCACCCTCTCGCCAACTTACAGTAACAAATGGTTCAAATGGCTTTGAGCACTATGGGACTTAACTTCTGAGGTCATCAGTCCCCTAGGACTTAGAGCTACTTAAACCTAACTAACCTATGGACATCACACACATCCATGCCCGAGGCACGATTCGAACCTGCGACCGTAGCGGTCGCGCAGTTCCAGACTGTAGTTCCTAGAACCGCTCGGCCACCCCGGCCGGTCAACTTTAACGTAGCAAGATAACAGCAAGAATTCTTTTGTTCAACATGAGTTGTGTAGGCGGCAGCTGTATGTTCAAAGGCCACTGTTGTCACGTAAACCATGTTAGCGATAAATATTTGTTCGGTAGTAGTAGTTCCTTTATTATGCTACTTAGACGAACCAGCACTTTAGGAATGACTCTGGCACAACAGTGTGTGTTCACTATCACAGAGGAAAAGCCTTGTTTCGCAGAGAGGCTGTAACAATACGAAGGGTAGAGGATTCACATGACTCTCCCGGTTAGTTCTCAAACCGACATTTTTTCTCGGTAAGTTCCTGCGCCCCCTCTACGACTGAGCCTCGACGGTCCCCAATCTCGGCCTCCCCTCCCTGGCTCCTAGGTACGGCCATGGAGGTGAGGTGCGCAACAGTGTCCTGCATAGTGCAATCGTTTGAGAACACGGAGCACAGATTAAACTTCCATGCCTACAAAGTGCTATTTCACGTGTTATTGGCTACGTATTGATATGGTATAGTTACCTGGGATATGTTAGTGATTTCCGACAGTTACCAACTAATTATTTAGCTAAATTGTCGTTAAAGAGGGGAAAGAATTTCTAGAGAGGCGTTCAGAGCAACTAAAGAACTGAAATTAGGATTGTGTATGTCTCCCACTTTCTTTAAGATGTATCTGCAGAAGGTGCCGGATCTGTAGTGTACAGAATGCATGGGCATGGTGATTGAAATACACAGTTTTCTTTGCTGACAATCAGGTCGTCACGGCAAGCGATTAAGAGGATATATCTGAAATCCTTAAGAACGTTGTTGCCAGAAAATAGAACAAGTGGAGATTGAAAATCAGTTTTGAGAAGTCGGAATATCTATGTTGCTGTGAGAAGAGAATTAACTTGGAAGTTGGCAGAAATCAAATTAGAGATAAGTACCTGGGTAGTAACCTACCACACGATGGAAGATGTAACAGAGATTTCCAACAACGGACGAGGCATGGAAGGGCAGTTACAAAAAATTTAAATTCTATTCTTTGGTCCTCAGAAATGAGTTCAAAGGTTAAAATGCGACTACACGAATCCCATGAGGGACGATTAAAATGTTTTGGGAATGAATGATGGGCACTCACAGAAAGAAATAAAATGAGACAGAGCTTTAGAAATGGAGCACTTGAGAAAAGCATGTGGAATTTCCGACTTGGCCGCATAAGGAATGACGAAATAAGAGAAAGGACGCCGATCCAGTATAGCATTAGGGACAGAATAGAGGAAAGACAGCGAGGACGGTTAGGGCTTTTCCAAAGAACGAAAGAAGAGAGATGGTTAAAGAAAGCCCTTTCATGGCAACCTCTTCGAAGGAGAAGGAGTGGAAGGGAAAGGGTGGCTAAGGGAGTCTAAGAAGAGATGGAGAAAGGAGGAATAGAGGAGGATGAGGAAGAATCGGGAGATTGAGGCTTTTCGCGACAGAGGTGTTAGATGCGGTGACAGCTGTAGGACCCCAGCAAGAACAAGAAGAAGAAAAAGAAGAAATGCTAGTTACTGTTTTTCTGCATCTGATTAAGTGCTCTACATTCATCACAAGTAACATTTATCCCGTGTGGACTGGTCAAGCATTGCCTAAGACAAACTCAAATTTGTGAGTAGCTTCGTCAAGCTATTTACATTTATTTTATCCATCACTCCCCTAAATAAACCCAATGACAAAAAAGCATCTTAAAAGGAGTGGAAATGGTGAGACGAAATTTCTCACTTCGTGTAGCTATGTGGTTTTATTTCGGTGATTACAAACCCGTGTTAACGACGAAATTGGGAGTTCACATGTGAGCTGGTCCCATAAATGTTCTATCAGGGACAGATCAGCGGATCTAGGAGGTCAAGAAAGTATCAGACATAACGCAGACAGTTAATAGACGCCCGTGTCGTGTATGGACGAGCAGTATACTACTGCAGCCTGGTAACTAGAATACGTCTGAGTGACAACGCAAGAGAACGCAGTATGCCTGAGACTAACAGCTGTATCGTCAGAGTTGTCACAGTCAGTACCATAATTGACATAATTGATCCTATGCGTCCCCACACCGCAATGCTGGCGGCAACATCAGCGTGTCTCCAAAATATTGGTACATACTAGCAGACGATAGTCTTTCGAGATAGTGACGAATCGTAATTCATCACTGGAAACGATGCGACGCCGCTCTTCACGACTCCATACTTCACAGGTAGAGCCTATTCCTTCGGCAGTTGTCTATGTTGTGTTGGCATCAGCATATTCATGGGTTGGCGATTTGTTGGTTGCCTTCTGCTAGCTTCTAACGCCTTAAAAGTGAGTCCATTATTTGTACCCAGTTGATGTATAGAATTGTGAAGGGTTATCATGCAATTAATGCGTAATGAGGAAGTCTGTTGTTCTGTTTAGACTTGGTTCACACGCAGATGGACGACGAGTGTAGTGATTCTCACGTTCCAAATCAGTCCAATACCGGAAGACTGGCATATTCGAACATCCTATACGCTTGGATATTGGGTGATTCTGTGAGCTATCCACATGCAGATTCACAATGATCTCCCTCGCTGATGTCGTTATTTCTCGTGACCATGTAGCTGCTCCGATGGTCTTTTATAATATTCGGTATCATCAAGACGCACAGCACTTCCGTCGCAGCTACACCCTGTCGGGCCAGATAGCATGATTGCATTGTGCGAACACAAATACACTCTGTTAACCGCTCTAGCTGCTATCAATAGGTACAACACCAAACATTTACATATCCGCTAATGGCATAATTTGTGTGGAATAGCGCTTCCATCGTATCATGCATACCAAGCGTTTAGATTTTTCGTGTGAGTGTAGTTTGAGGCTCTTGTGACGCTTGCTCATATGACAAGGCCATTGTCGCTTTCTTCCACATTCCCCCAGATTACGGACAGATTTTTCTGTAGCCGGTGTCATTCACACAGAAGAGAATGTAACTTAGATGATATTTTCATTTCATAGAAGTCGATAGTGGCTTCTAACTACATTTTTAGAAATATACTGGTGCCGCATCCACGCGGCTTTAATAGTACTTACTACCAGTTATAATGCAGACATCTGTGTAATGGGAGGCTTTTTTTAATTTCTGTACTTCCACCAAGCGTCGTTTATCCATGAGTAATGACATGAGTTTTGCAGAGGGTTCGTCATCACATCAATGTTGCATTAGTATACTGGTCACTGAGAAAATTCACTCATTAATATTGCGGACTGAGATATGAGGGGCATTAATAGGTAATACAACACTGTTTTTCTGAAAGCTATTCAGGATTCCAGTATACTATACTATTAAACTTCCTGGCAGATTAAATCTGTGTGCCGGACCGAGACTCGAACTCGGGACCTTTGCCTTTCGCGGGCAAGTGTTCTACCAACTGAGCTATCCAAGCACGACTCACGCCCCGTTCTCACAGCTTTACTTCTGTCAGTACCTTGTCTCCTACCTTCCAAACTTTACAGAAGCTCTCCTGCGAAGTTTCATATCAGCGCATACTCCGCTGCAGAGTGAAAATCTCATTCTGCAAACATTCCCCAGGCTGTGGCTAAGCCATGTCTCCGCAATATCCTTTCTTCCAGGAGTGCTAGTTCTGCAAGGTTCGCTGGAGAGCTTCTGAGAAGTTTGGAAAGTAGGAGACGAAGTACTGGCGGAAGTAAAGCTGTGAGGAGGGGGCGTGAGTCGTGCTTGGGTAGCTCAGTTGGTAGAGCACTTGCCCGCGAAAGGCAGAGGTCATGAGTTCGAGTCTAGGTCCGGCACACAGTTTTAATCTTCCAGGAAGTTTCATATCAGCGCACGCTCCGCTGCAGAGTGAAAATCTCATTCTGGATACTATACTATTCGCTACTCTTTTGGTTGCAAAACCCTATTTTTCAACACAATTCCGTACATTGCGAAGGCCTTATGCAACTGGGAGTGCTTGTATGGTCGCATGGTGCCACTCTACATCGAATTCTGTGTATTGCTGCATCAATAACCTCCCCATAACCCACGTACTGCTTCCCGCGGAGTACATCGTTCATTGAGCCAAACAAGTGGAAATCGGAAGGTGTGCGATCCTGGCTGTAAGGTGGATCAGAAAGTTCTGTCAAATGAAGTTTTTTGGGCTCCTCCCGGGTGCGTAGACTTCAGTTAGACTCTGCGTTGTCATGGAGAAGAATAGTTTCGATTGCATTTTTTATAACGACGAACAGGTGTGTGCGGCCTGCCGGAAAGCGGGATATAGGGCCGGTTTGCGCGATCTTGTTGCGATGATGACAGACGCCTCATTCAACGACTCACCGTGCTTTTGTTCACTGCCAGGTTTCCGTGGACATTCTGCAAGCGCCTATGAATATCTGCGGTGCCTTGGTTTTCCGCCAAAGGAAACTCAATGACGGCTCCCTGCCTGGGAAGCACATCTGTTAAAGAATTTTGAAAGTTACGTATAGCGGCGCCACATGTCAGAGCTTCATGAAAGTGTAGGTGTTAGAAGTGCGAATATTCCACGATGTCCCATAGCAAAGTCTGCAAGTTTTTCAACTGAAAATGGTCGAGAAAAATGTGTCGCATTACTTATTGAACGCCCATCGTATTATCTGGCATCTTGACAGCTGGAACACTGGACCAGTTCTAGATGCTGTGAAACATAACGCCAATATATTTATTCGTAGCGTTGACGGCGTAATATTCCACGATGTCCCATAGCAAAGTCAGCAAGTTTTTCAACTGAAAATGGTCGAGAAAAATGTGTCGCATTACTTATTGAACGCCCATCGTATTACCTGGCATCTCGACAGCTGGAACACTGGACCAGTTCTAGATGCTGTGAAACATAACGCCAATATATTTATTCGTAGCGTTGACGGCGAAATCTCGTATGTTAAGAGGGACAATGAAAGTAGTGTCAGCCGGTCGCCGATTACGGATAGCCGCAGGCGTTTAATTAGCGCGTGTCTCTACACTAGCACTTCTTCGCGTTCCTGAGTTACTGCGGCCGCATTTGTTACAGGGGAGAGGAATGAGAAGCCGCAAAGCGACTCGGCATAAAAAGACCAAGGCGACTGGCTGATTGATTTGGCGATAGGCACCACACGGCCGGCGCCATCTGCATCGTAATGGAGCGCCGGAGGGACCTGTGCCGAGCCCAAGAGCTGCTACGTGAGCCAGATTCCGGAGTGGCAGTGCACACTCTGCCGTATATCCCTGCTGCTGTAGGACGCGTTCATCCTCGAAAGTAGTGCAAACCCGAAAAGAAAACGGCGTAATTTCAGCTCTGGGCATCACGGTTCTGACCTCCACTGCAGAGACTTAAGAGAAGGGCTGAAATGTAAGAGTGTCTGTGACGATCTTTCCATTCCTGTGACACATCCACCGTGGCGTTGGGCAGAGCTGTGGTGATATTTGGTACCAATATGACGTCATTAAACACTTTACACGCGTGCGTCGGCAGCTTGCTGTCTCGTGCGTAGTCAACGTTGCAGGACTCCGCACAATTGTACTATTACAGAGGAATGTTGTGGACACCTATCAGCCAAATTTCAAATACAGGCGTCGTAAAGGGAGAAAATTGTGGGTTTTCAAATAAATGATCCATTTATTCTGTTGTGCAGTGTATTTTCTACGACAATTTTATTTTACCCACCCTATATAAAACGCATTTCTTGTGGCGCTTTTAAGCTGAGTTGGCTGAGCATCTTCGTAACACACTCGCACTTCGTAACGATCCCATGACAAAACGTGCCGCTTTCGTTGGGTCTGCTGTATCCGTTCCAGCGATACAATTCGGCAAGGGTTACAGATGGATGGGCAATAATAGAGAATCGGTCGAACATTTAAAGAATCTCACCATGGCATCTGCTTTTCCTGAAATTTGTTTTATATGATCATTCCTCTTCAGACCACTTCGGATGGTTACATCTAGGAGTTTATGGCAATTACGGTTGCAGTGATCTTTTGTTATTATTATAGTCGCACAGTCGCGGATGCATTCACTCACATATGCGCACTACATCTCATCTGTTTACATTCAGGACCAAGTCACTTTCCCGCACCGATCATCGATCCTCTGCAGATCTGCTTGTACTTCGCTACAGTAACATGGCGTTGCTACTTGTTATACACATTGCACCACCTGCCAATAGCCTCATGAAGCTGCCAACTTTATCCAATAGATAATTTACAAAGGGTGTTGGGAAATTCCAGTGCGAACTTCTAGATAGAGGGTAGTGAGTAGATAATATTCTTAATTGGAACCTGCGTCCGGAAAGGTACCATTCCGTGCTACAACCATTTGAAAACATGTTGGTAACGCGACCACTTTTACTAGGTGAGGCCCGGTACATCACTTGTTCTACAATTCCACTCATTAACAGCCAAATAAATTGCTCGTGTACTCGTTGAGAAGTTCTCTTCAACGTGCAGTACAGCCTCTTCCAATTATGGTGTGCGGGGTCTCCTTGGAGCACCACAGTCACGCCTGATGACGGTGAAGGTACCTTTTCTCGAAGCCGTTGCGTAATTCTGACGAAAGGGGTATGCGATGTAGTCAGTCGTTGTGGAGAACGCTGTCGATAAAGGTGACGAGTCGCTCTTCCATTAACGTGAGCTTCGCCATTTAGAATGATCATGTCGGTGTATTGTGCAAAGGTGTACTCAGCCATGTTGCTCTAACATACTCAGACACGTGAATGAGACTCAAACCCGGCCAGAGAGGTATGACAGACGTAAAATGACATCAGTCGATCCGAAGTAACCACCCTCGACACAACTGCTTTGTAGCGTATCTACCTGGCAAACATGTTTTCAAACGGCTGTAGCGCTGATACGCTAAGTTTCCGGAGATGGGTACCTGGTCAAAATATTATGTTCTCGCTCTCCTCTACAAGTCCTACACTCTTGTAACGGGAATTTCGGAACACTCTGTACGTATCTAAACAATAACAACTCCGTCGCACATCCCTGGAGTAGCGAACTGTTGAGTTATGTCTGCAAGGAAGTCCTGCAGTCAGTCTCAGATTTGTTTCTATACTCAGTATTCGAGAAATTGATCAAAATATTTTGTCCCCCATATAGCCCAGTCACAAAAGAGCAAAGAAGTCAAATAGGGGAAAATCTGTGTAGTCGCAAACGTTTGTGAAGTGGAAGGAGGGAGTGGCATAGACAACATACTAGATAGCCCGTCAAGTGTGGGGTGAGCATGGGAATGGGCTGGAGCTTCTAGAAAGCCCGTCAAGTGTGGGGTGAGCATGGGAATGGGCTGGAGCTTAAAGGTCATTTTTCAGCGTTTCTCCTCATAACTCGAAAATCGCAGCTTGTAGCAAATACGTTTCCAAATTAAACTACATCAAATTTCCTACGAAATAGGTCTGTTAATTTTTTTCTCTAGGATTATTAGTTCCCACGTTACAGAATTTGGAAAAATCCCAGGTTATTGAAAATAGTGTTTTAATGGTATAACATTAATGTTGATTCTCCACACTGTATAACCCACTACATAACAAGAAGCAGCTACAGGGTGTTTCACAAAGTCATATCAGCCCTCGCCAGTCCATGTTATGAGTCACTGGTGACACAACGCCCACACATGCCAGGAGGGTGTTTGTTTTCCACAAAGCGAGTTAACACAACATGGAATATTGACATGAGTTACTAATAATACTGACGCAAGAAACACATGTGGATGGAAACTACATAAATCTCTGCACGCTGTTCTACAGTGCTACAGGGGAAATTAGTTCTCAGTTAGCCCGTACGCCAGCTGAGAGTTATTCCGAGAACGCAACGTCCCCTTCCACAAGCGCTGCTCGCTTTTCGGGTTAGATGCAGGCTATACTTTCCCACAATTTCCTGTCCTATTATATTATGCGAGCAGACAACATAACGTCACTGATATCATTTTTATTTAGTGGAGTTATTTTAAGTTTCATACGTGAGTACCTGTTTGCAGTTGTTAAGTGAATTATTACATAAAAAACTCAAAATAATGAGCTGAGAAGCTCATGCTGTCAGTATGTACTCAATAGTATCGATTTCGTTGCCCGATGCATCTACTATCGCTGGTTAGGATACCTTTCGCAGCATGGGAGATATAAAATGCGTCACGCCAGCTTCTGCTGCCCCAACATCTGAAGAGGCTCAGAGACCAAATCGTCTCCTTCTGCAACAGAAGTAGGTCATAGAGGTGCTATACAACTTCATGTATTTCAGTGTAAGTCAAGCAGTGAATTACAGCTGATAACTGATCTAGAGTTGAACATGATCGGTCCCATTCCATCACACATATTTACACCTATCTTTCAAGATAATTGTGGATGTGTTACAAGTGCTCCTCTTGGTGCAGCCCAGTCTTTAAGTGTCAGCAATTCCTGAACAGGAGAGATTTATGTAGTGTACGAGTAACGCAATTAATGGCGAGAGAGGTTCAGTGACTTCTGGTCATCCATTTATTCACCACCAAGCGACTACAACACTATTACATGGCTTTATAGTATGCTGCCAACGATGAGAGTAGCAAAGTGCCACATTTACATCCCTTCCCCACTAATACTAGCCTACATAGGCCACTGACACCATCACAATTATAAATTAAACACGTCTCAGCTATTGTTAATAGAAACGTATAATTCAGCACAGGTTACATAACAACTGCGAATAAGTACTCAATAAATATGAAACGCACATGCTAAATGAAGTTATTTGGTCTATTCACATGACATAACAATACAGGAAATGCTGGCGAGATACAGTCGGTCTGTAAACTGAAACGTGGGCAGTACTCGTAGTGAGACTAGTTGCCTGTATCCTGAAGAATGCTGCAGCTGCCATACATAATAATTAAGAATCAGTTTCCTATCTGGGTGTGTGGAACAGTCTGCAGAGATTTACACAGCCTCTCTCCAGACGCATTTCTTTTCATTAGTATTATTCGTAATTCATATCTGCATTCGGTACAACTTTGTGAAACATTCTGTAATTACTTCTTGTGGCGTAAGGGGATAGATAGAGTGGGGAACCACCTGATCGTTCTTCGGTATGCAGATCCATGCAGGAAGGAAGTGCATGACCACAATCCGCCGACCTACGTACGTTCCCTCGAACATTTACACTTCACCCTCACCCTCCCCCCCCCCCCCCCCCCTAAGCCCCCGTTTCCTCGACGCTGTGTAACCCCAGAACACGATTCATCCGTTAATGTGGCACTACTGCACGTTCATGTGGTACGAACATTTAACATTTGTTACTAATCTAGTTCATTTAACAATAAACATTAAATCTGTATCATTAAAAACACTATTTCAATAATCTGGGATCTTTCCATTTTCTGCAATGCTGATCCTACAGAAAAAATGAGCAGAACCTATTTTTTAGAAAATTTAATGTAGTTTAATTTTATACTGGGAAACATTTTTGCTAGAAACCTCGGTCTTCGAAATATTCAAGGAAAATGTAAAGTTACCTTTAAACATCCTCACACCCACACGTTCACAATCCACACCTCAAGAGTTTTCAGTTCGTTGTTCGTGACACTGTACAAAAATTTGCGACTACACTATTTGTTCCTTAATTATTCGTTCGTTGGCTAGACTAATATGGAAGATGGTGGTGGAAGCTCCGCAATTACTTGGGATGAAATGACACCACGAGTTGTGTTCTTACTTTTATTTTTAGTTACCTTACCAGTTTCTGCCACCAAAGCGATTTTCCAATAGCTATACGTCTATCGTCGTGGGAGGATACAGATTCCGCCCATGGTCCACGTAGGCGTAAGAAATGAGTACGTCATACATGAATTTATTTCTCGGCTATTGGAGAAAATGGCAAACTGTTATTGTATTATCACTGAAAGCAGATTATTCCTGAAGATACAAGAAGTCATGGATAGCTTCGTCCATTACAGTGAACTACATCAGTGTCAGGGCGATAACACAGCTCATAATTTTTATTTTTATTTTTTGGTACCCACTCTTACTTTTTTAATACTACTCAGGCGCAACTCAGTTATCGTCGTTGCTGGTACAGGAGTACAAATGATCACAAACCTCGTTAGAAAAATGTTATAGGACAGCCAGGAACTTCATACATGCCACCGAAGCTACCGTCTCAATTTGATTATAAATTTTACGTGTGATGGGAGGATGGTAGGTTGATGATAATCATATAATGCTGATACATAGGTATATAAGCATTTTCTCACGCTTTTGCTGGCCAACACTTAGTTTCATTGAAATTTGCTAGTTATTGCCAAGAGAGCGATTTCGTTAAAAGTAAGACTTTATAGCAACTATACGAATAAAGCAGTTTCTGTGTCAGTCACTTGTTTATTTGCTACTGCGCGTTTCGATGGCTGACACCATGATGTTCAGGTTGAGGAATATTTATTTATATGGATGGTGTTGGTATAGAGTGCACACGTCTTTTTACAGTCGCGGACTAAGGGCAGTGTAAATTATTTTGCATCTTTTGCTAATGATAAAAATGGCTTATGTGAAAAGGCACTTTAGAGGTTAAAAACACGAATTTCTGATAGTGAACTGTACTTATAAGGACGGCAGAGTTGTAAAAGGTCTGCATGCTGTTGCCTGATGTACGTCCTCTCCACTGCACTTTATATTTACACTTTCACACTTTTGTTTCAACATTGCACATGTTACATTGGATACGGAGATACAGAGATGCAAGATTAAATGGTTTTTACAAAAATATGTTTTTCTTCTTTAGACATATGAACTCTGTTATTATATCAGGTAGCTATAGATACATCCTGTTCTTGAATATAGATATGTGCACACTTCAATTATTATATTAATTTTTTATATATAAAAAGATTACAGCAGATCATACATATGTACTGTAGGTTGAACTTATTGAGGGATAAATGGGAGTGGTTACATTAATTGCTGAGCATTTAACCTGAACAGACAATTTTTTAAAAAAATAATAAAGCAATTAAGAAAGACAACAAAAAATCTCCAGAGTGAAATTTTCACTCTGCAGCGCAGTGAGCGCTTCAGGTTAAAACTGTGTGCCAGACCTGGATATGAAACTGGGACCTTTGTCTTTCGCGGGCAAGTGCTCTACCAACTTTTTTTTAAAAAATCTAATTTTTGTTCGCTTTTTTTCGTTACATCTGCTCAGAGCGGACGTCGTACGGCACTCTTTCAAGTTTGCTGTTGATCGATTAACTCAGTTTTTTTATTACAGAGAGCAGCTACCCCTCTGACGGAACACTCTGCCGGTAACCAACTGAGCTACCCAGGCATGACTCACGACCCTCCACACAGCTTCAGTTCCGCCAGTACCTCGTTTGCTACAATGCGAACGTATTCCGCCGGAACGCTGTTTCGCACCCGCTCAAAACCACTCTTGGGTATGCTTCCACATATTCAATTTCCCACATCCTAAGCGCTCAAAAGAAATTTCAACGATGTGCAACGACTTAAATGAATTCATCAGTAGCTTGAAGAACCTATCACGAATCATTTGCCCTTGCCGCATACGTGACTGGCTAGCTTTCCTTATAAACAATCGTAGCAAGTCTATTTATACTACTCATAAACCTTTACCCGTTACCGTTAGGCCTTGCATTGCCATGTTAACTTTTATTAATTGAAGGAAAACTACTTTACTACGTGCATAGAAACGACAGGTAGTAACACTGAACAGTCGTTTACCCCTTGACGTCATTGGGCACTGGTGATGCGTTAGCTGCAGGAGCGAATGCGGTACCGAATGCCACTCATTCCACAGTTCAGGGTAAGAGGAAGTGACTGACTTGTCCCATTCCCAGCCTTTCCCAGAAACAAATCACTGCCTGCCACACAAGAATGATAGCTTCCGAATGGATAAATGTCGGATGCTGGATAGTGGTGGCAGTCAGTAGCTCATCCGCCGGTGGCCATCCGTCTCGCGTGTGCAGCGTAGCGTGGGATAGTGCGCCGTCGGGAGCAGTAAAATGTCAAGCACCGCAGGCTGATTGTGAGCGCTCGTCCAGCCCTCAAGTCGATAAATAATGCACTAGGACGACTTCGCCAGACGCCTGGCCGACTCAAGTCCGACAGTTGTGTAACAAGTAGGGCAACCAGTGGGGGCAGTTTTGCCGACAGCTTGCTGTAGTTGCCAAAGCAGTGACTACAGCATACGTAGGTGCATAGGTGTCACTGTACAGTAACAACTAATATTGGACCACAGTGGGAACCAACTTTTATGTACGAGAGAAGAGGATAAATGAGGATAAAGAGAAAGAGAGAGAGAGAGAGGGGCAGGGGGTACTTTTGCCAAATGATGCCTCATGAAACACATTATTTGTATCTACACTGTCTGATCAAAAGTATCCCATGCGGATATTGACATTTCGGTGTCACGAGAGACAGACCCACCAGTAGAGAAGGATGTGGGGAGTACTGTGTTGACAGAAGCAGTATCAGCAGCATGGGATTGTTAGCAGAGCTCAGTGGTATATACAGGGTGTTTCAAAAATGACCGGTATATTTGAAACGGCAATAAAAACTAAACGAGCAGCGATAGAAATACACCGTTTGTTGCAATATGCTTGGGACAACAGTACATTTTCAGGCAGACAAACTTTCGAAATTACAGTAGTTTCAATTTTCAACAACAGATGGCGCTGCGGTCTGGGAAACTCTATAGTACGATATTTTCCACATATCCACCATGCGTAGCAATTATATGGCGTAGTCTCTGAATGAAATTACCCGAAACCTTTGACAACGTGTCTGGCGGAATGGCTTCACATGCAGATGAGATGTACTGCTTCAGCTGTTCAATTGTTTCTGGATTCTGGCGGTACACCTGGTCTTTCAAGTGTCCCCACAGAGAGAAGTCACAGGGGTTCATGTCTGGCGAATAGGGAGGCCAATCCATGCCGCCTCCTGTATGTTTCGGATAGCCCAAAGCAATCACACGATCATCGAAATATTCATTCAGGAAATTAAAGACGTCGGCCGTGCGATGTGGCCAGGCATCATCTTGCATAAACCACGAGGTGTTTGCAGTGTCGTCTAAGGCAGTTTGTACCGCCACAAATTCACGAAGAATGTCCAGATAGCGTGATGCAGTAATCGTTTCTGATCTGGAAAATGGGCCAATGATTCCTTTGGAAGAAATGGCGGCCCAGACCAGTACTTTTTGAGGATGCAGGGACGATGGGACTGCAACATGGGGCTTTTCAGTTCCCCATATGCGCCAGTTCTGTTTATTGACGAAGCCGTCCAGGTAAAAATAAGCTTCGTCAGTAAACCAAATGCTGCCCACATGCATATCGCCGTCATCAATCCTGTGCACTATATCGTTAGCGAATGTCTCTCGTGCAGCAATGGTAGCGGCGCTGAGGGGTTGCCGCGTTTGAATTTTGTATGGATAGAGGTGTAAACTCTGGCGCATGAGACGATACGTGGACGTTGGCGTCATTTGGACCGCAGCTGCAACACGGCGAACGGAAACCCGAGGCCGCTGTTGGATCACCTGCTGCACTAGCTGTGCGTTGCCCTCTGTGGTTGCCGTACGCGGTCGCCCTACCTTTCCAGCACGTTCATCCGTCACGTTCCCAGTCCGTTGAAATTTTTCAAACAGATCCTTTATTGTATCGCTTTTCGGTCCTTTGGTTACATTAAACCTCCGTTGAAAACTTCGTCTTGTTGCAACAACACTGTGTTCTAGGCGGTGGAATTCCAACACCAGAAAAATCCTCTGTTCTAAGGAATAAACCATGTTGTCTACAGCACACTTGCACGTTGTGAACAGCACACGCTTACAGCAGAAAGACGACGTACAGAATGGCGCACCCACAGACTGCGTTGTCTTCTATATCTTTCACATCACTTGCAGCGCCATCTGTTGTTGAAAATTGTAACTACTGTAATTTCGAAAGTTTGTCCGCCTGAAAATGTACTGTTGTCCCAAGCATATTGCAACAAACGGTGTATTTCTATCGCTGCTCGTTTAGTTTTTATTGCCGTTTCAAACATACCGGTCATTTTTGAAACACCCTGTATGTGGCAATGTCCGAAAGAACAGACACCACATACACATTCATTTAAGGCGGGGACGGCCAGTGATCTCTTCTGTGTAGACGAAGACCAGGCTCGAACTCTTATGAGAATCGGCGAAATGTCGCGAGTAATGAGGATAACTATGTGGATAAGTTGAGAGTTTGGGTATGACGGAAGGCGTGCGAGAGTAGTCCATTCAGTTGCGACGACCTCTGTGTCCGGATGGCTTCTTAGTCCGAGCATCTGCCTAATAAGCAGGAGACCCAGGGTCGGATCCGGGCCCGGCAAAAATTTACAACTTTCCCGACGCTAGTCACGGCCTATCAGAGCCAATGTCTGTATTTCCTTTGTGTCTTAGAGCTCAATGACTACGAAAGTCGAGTAGTCATTGTATGTCACAAGAGTAACAATTCCATCAGGGACATTTCAATCCTATGAAGTTCCCCAAGATGGCCGTAGGTGATGTGATTCTGGAAAGGAAACAGAAAGCAACAACCATAGCTAAATCAAGACCAGGAAAACCTCATGTCGGGGAGTGTGTTGTAGCTTGGAACACTGTTCAGATTTTGACCTCTAGCCAGTCCTGTAATAGGAGTTTAAGATATTTTCACATTCTAGTTTTCAATGATGGCGTGCACTTATTGTGTACTGCATTATGTTTCTGAGAGTACAAAAATTACTCCGTAAAAGTAACGTTTTTCCAAAAGCGAAAAAATTATAACACTGTCTTGCACATAGGAACAGATATTCTATTCAAACATAAGAGATTTACATTCGAGAATTACGCTGCTACACGCCAGTAGATAGTTAAGTAGAAGTATTATTAAAACAATGGTTCAAATGGCTCTAAGCACTATGGGACTTAACATCTTAGGTCATCAGTCCCCTACAACTTAGAACAATTTAAACCTCTCTAACCTAAGGACATCATACACATCCATGCCCGAGGCAGGATTCGAACCGGCGACCGTAGCAGTCCTGCGGTTCCGGACTGAAGCGCCTAGAACCGCACGGCCACCGCGGCCGGCAGAAGTATTATTAAATAACTGTTTAAAAGTTAGATACATTTTCTAGACTGACGGACAGGAACCGTCGACCATCGCGGAGGCTGGTTGTAAAAATCGCATGATATCAGCGAAAGGAATCACCTTTGAGTTCCAAAGTGGCACCAGCAGCTCAGCTACCAACGTGGCTGTGTGTAAGAAATTTAAAAAATGGGGTACCACGGTCGAACAGTTCCTTCTTAGCCATATATTTCTATAGTAACTGCTAAGCGATACGTGAGAGCAACGCCATTAGACAGTGGATGACTGGAAACAAGTTGAGTGATGAATCATACTACATTCTGCAGCAGTCTGATGGAAGACTTTGGGCTTGGAGAACGTTGCCTGCCATCATGTGTAATGCCAACAAAGAAGTATAGATGAGGTCGTATTTTTCGTAGTTAGGGTATCGTTACCTTACTGCGCTTAAGGAAACGATAAATGCGGAAGGGTATGATCATACTTTACAGCATTGTGTATGGCGTACAGTACAGGAAAATTTTGGAGGCGGTGACGGATTGTATCAGCATGACAATGCACGCCGTCATAAAGCAGCACCCTCGAGGTAATGGTTTCTGGGCAGTAATATTCCTGAAATAGACTGCCCAATGCCCCGACCTGAACCCAGTAGAAAGCCTTTTGGATGAGTTAGAATAATGATCTGCAATTCCTCCACAGACATTCAGACACCTCACTGAAAGTGTCCGGAGTTCCAGACATCATAAATACAAAAGATGGATACACCCCACATTAGTGTCCACAAATAGTTTTCGGATGCTTTAGTCAGACAGTGTACGTTAACAGTAGTTATGCACAAAAACATCACCAAAGTGCATCAGTTTCCACATTATGACCTCCAGACATGTTCGTCAAGGTAACCTCTGTCGTAAGTTCATTAAAATATCATTTGAAAATAAACTTCAGACTAGATATCTTTAATAGGTGGCAAGTATTGCTCTTGTGCTCTTGACAATGTTCGTTATAATCGCTTTAGCATCTAACCACTATTGTTAGGAGCATAATCCTCTGCAACGTGTTGCGGGAGCCAAGCTCCCATCATCTGGCTGTCTGTGTTGACCCTGTATAGACGTGCACTAAAAAGGCACACAAAATCAAAAAATAAAACAAAGTTACTAGTATTTGAAGTCCTCGTCTTACATTTAAAGACGGCGATACCAGTAAAAAGAGAACTTCATGTCCGAATACCTTTATTTGGTTTTCTTTTTGACTTTGTGTGCTTTTTACTTTCACGTTTATGTAGGGCTGCCAAAGGCCTTGCCGCCTGTAACATCACCGAGGTTAAGGACTTTCGGGCTTGGCTAGCATTTGGATGAGTATCCGTCTGGTCTCCCGTAACCTGTTGGCACGTGGAATGCACTCAGCCCTCGTGGGAGCAATATTAAGAAGCTTCTTGACTATGAAGTAGCGGATCCGGTCACGGAAACTGACAACGGGCGAGAGAGTCGCATGCTGACCACATGCTCCACCATATCCGCATCAAGTGACGCCACTTGTTTGAAGGATGACACGGCGGTCGGTCGGCACCACTGTGCCGCCGAGGCCTGCACGGACGGAGTGATGTAGGGTTAACACAGATTTCCCGATTATCTTAACAACTGTTACAGCCTGTCCTTAAATTGGACAATATTAGATTGCGATATCAATAAAGAACAACGTAAACGATACTGCAATCAAAACAATGAAGTGAAGAATAGCAGAGCACAGCCCACCATTATCCGTAGGAGTAATACGGCTGCGATAGCTAAATTGGTGTGATTTCTTGCTTAATTTATTCACACGATAATCTTTTAAAACACATTGTTGAGTTATCTGTGAAAGACCATAATAGCATTATCATTTTTCTGAACAATATCGGAAATAGTTACTGATATTCTGTCGTTTAAATTAAATCTGACTCGCACAAAAAAGAAAAGAAAAACGAAAAACAACAATTACATGTTATCGTCCACGGTCGTAGACTGAAAATTTTTTTTGGTAATTTGTGGTAAGGTCTTATGAGACCTAACTACCGAGGTCATCGGTTCCTAAGTTTACACACTAATTAAGATAACTTAAACTAACTTACGCTAAAGACAGAACACACACGCCCATGCCCGATGGAGGACTTGAACCTCCGACGGGATAAGCCGCATGGACCGTGCAAAGGGGCCCTAGACCGCGCGCCTACCCCGCGCGGCTCTTACAAGGGAACCTCCCCATCGCACCCCCCTCAGATTTAGTTATAAGTTGGCACAGTGGATAGGCCTTGAAAAACTGAACACAGATCAATCGAGAAAACAGGAAGAAGTTGTGTGGAACTATGAAAAAATAAGCAAAATATACAAACTGAGTAGTGCACGCCAAGATAGGCAACTTCATGGACACTCAAGGACAAGGGGCGCCGTGGTCCCGTGGTTAGCGTGAGCAGCTGCGGAACGAGAGACCCCTGGTTCAAGTCTTCCTTCGAGCAAGAATTTTAATTTTTTATTTTCAGACAATTATCAAAGTTCAGGCACTCACACATAATCAACTTAACTCTCCAAAATTCCAGGACCAGATTTGCTTGGACATATGCAGGATTTGACGGTCTACACACGGAAAAATTTGAAAACGTAAAAAACATATGTTTTGACAGAGCACAGGGAAAAGTGTGCGAGTGTGAGACTTTTGGATTCATTTCTTGCAGTTTATGTGACAAACTCTTATGTTTCATCACTTTTTTGGGAGTAATTATCACATCCACAAGAAAACCTAAATCGGGCAACGTAGAAGAATCTTTTTACCCATTCGCCAAGTGTACAAGTTAGGTGGGTCGACAACATATTCCTGTCATGTGACGCACATGCAGGCACCAGTGTCGTATAGAATATATCAGACGTGTTTTCCTGTGGAGGAATCGTTTGACCTGTGACCTTGTAATCAAAAGTTTTCGGTTCTCATTGGAGAGGCACGTCCTTTCGTCTACTAATCGCACGGTTTTGCGGTGCGGTCGCAAAACACAGACACTAAACTTATTACAGTGAACAGAGACGTCAATGAACGAATGGATAGATCATAACTTTGCTAAAATAAAGAAAAATTTTTCGCTTGAGGGGAGACTTGAACGAAGGACCTCTCGTATCGCAGCTGCTCATGCTAACCACGGGACCACGGCGCTCCTTATCTCAGAATGTCAATGATGTTGCCTATCTTGGCGTGCACTACTCAGTTTGTATATTTTGCTTATTTTTTCATTGTTCTACACAACTTCTTCCTGTTTTCTCAGTTGATCTGTGTTCGGTTTTTCAAGGCCTATCCGCTGTGCCAACTTATAACTAAATCTGAGGGGGGTGCGATGGGGAGGTTCCCTTGTTAGTTTGATACTGACTACTATATCAGCATTAGTGCCGATATGGCAGTAGCGATTAGAGCAGACACAGATACCAATTTCGATCTCTCATGATATGCCAAGTGTTCTTTAAACGGCTTACCGTCCGTCACTCTGTTATTCTGGTCCAGTTATTTTTTTTATGGTGCGCTTCGGAGGCTTTGCTCAATCGTTAGGTGGCAGAACAGGTAGCAAATCTAGTAGCAGATCAGATGTTCAGTTCAGATGCATTTCTCCCAGGAAATCAATTTTGTCGAAATTTCTGCCGTGCTGTACCTCTTCGTTGCGTAATTTCCTTGAGAGCACTCCTTGTGAGGTTTACATATTCACTGTTTACAACATTTAGCAACAGATTATGAGGTGGTTTTTATGTGTATTGTATACAGACAGTCATGGAACAGCTTCTCAAACATGTGTTATGTGTAAAATAAATATCTGTAGTTCTTTCCCGTAATACGTACAGGGTGTAGACGATGACTGTTCTCAACGTAGCACTGCGTTGTAAGTGAAGTCGGTAAGAACAATTTGATGTAGGATATAAGATATGATTTGTATAGCCACCTAAACTACAGAGTATTCGCGCGGCGGCGAGATGCTGAATATATGATTTGTATAGCCACCTAAACTACAGAGTATTCGCGCGGCGGCGAGATGCTGAATATTCTATCTCCCTCTTAACGGCTTTCGTTAACACTAGAAAGTTTAACTTTGCCGTGAGGTAGTGAAAGGAAAAGATTTTCACAAATAAAATTTCCAATTCCATCTAATCTTAATCTTTAAAGGTACAGTCGTCTCGCGGTAAGGAGGTCAGAAAAAACGATGTAATTGTTAATTTTACGCTTTTAGAATTCAGAAAAGTGTGAGGTCAAATTTCATAAAACGTCGAGTTAACAATTTTTAAGTGCACGACTGAGCCGTTGGCTTAAGGGGCGACAGGATGTACCAAAATCTCGCAGGGCGCACATAAGCTGTGGCTTAGGAGACCAATTTGACGCCGTTCACTGTTTGACAGATCACAAGTGTCTCATATTAAATCAGGGCCGGCCAAACGCTGCACAGTGTGCAGACGTGCGGACGTGCTGCACATGTGCGCACGTGTGCGACAGCGACATCTGTTATTTGACATGTGTCCTAAATGAGCGGCAGCGGCTCCACTTCCCTGTGGTACAAGCAAGAGCGCAACATATCCAGTCTCGTTTACCCCTGGTGACCGTAACCTTAACAGAGAAGTACTGAGAAATGGCAAGTACTGTGAAAAAGCAAAGGACGGGAGATCTATGTTCTCAGTCGTTTAAAAATGACTGGGAACTGCAATTCTTTATTGTAGCCGTTGGTGAAAACTCACAGTGTTTGCTGTGCCGCCGAATAATAGGCGTCCAGCGTAAGTTTTCAATTGAAAGACATTAAAAAAATGGCTCTGAGCACTATGGGACTCAACTGCTGAGGTCATCAGTCCCCTAGAACTTAGAACTACTTAAACCTAACTAACCTAAGGACATCACACACATCCATGCCCGAGGCAGGATTCGAACCTGCGACCGTAGCGGTCTTGCGGTTCCAGACTGCAGCGCCTTTAACCGCACGGCCACTTCGACCGGCGAAAGACATTACAATACGTATCACAAAGACGAGTGTAGTGCACTCAAAAGTGAAGAACGGCAAGCAAAATTAAATGTCCTTCAGAAAATGGATGAGACACATCAACTCGATTTTACTGTACGTCAAAGAAACTGATACTGCTTGAACTCTTAGTTTCTTGTGTTACATTTATGTCTGTTTTACTGCACGCTGTACAATGTAATGTTTTCATTGTCCCAGAATGACAACCACACTAAACCTTCAATGCGAGCAAGTTTTAAAATCGCATTAAGAATTGCACAATCTGGGAAGCCTTTTTCCGAAGGGGAGTTTGTGAAAGGGTGTCTGAGTGATGCTGCAGAACTTGTGTGTCCCACGAACGTTAGCAGGTTTCAAGAAATCAGTCCATCCAAACAAACAGTGACAAGACGTATCAGTGCTATGGCCGGCGATCTGCACAGGCAGCTATAAATAAAGCTAAAGACTTTGTTGCTTTCTCTTTTGCGCACGATGAAGCAACAGATCTTACAGATACAGCCCAGGTTGTGATATACATACGAGGTGTTATAACGCACTTTGCGTAGCAGAAGAGCGACATCTGTGCGTAGAAACATGCACTACATGAACGCTGACGGCTGCGGCGTGCACGCTGTGACCCGGAAATTGCACATGTGCAAGAGCACCGCACGCGTGCAGAATTTCTGGCCTGCCCTGTATTAAATTCTTCTTCTCAACTTACACCATTGCGGCACGTTGTAAAACGTGTGCTATATCAAATTGTTCCTCTCAATTTATAGCATGTGGTATGCTGTAAGCAGTTAACTTTTACACCTGGTGTTGTCAAAGAGCAATAACATCTACGCTGAAACTTCGTGGCAGATAAAAGCTGAGTGCCGGACTAAGAATTTACGGAACTAAACCCTCCCCCTACAATCCTCTTCTCCACGATGATCACCCCTTCCCTGACACCCTTAGTAAGGCCAATCACTTTGCCTCCTACCTCTCCGATGTCTTCTCCATCCCCGACGATCCCCAGTTCGATTACTCCCTCTTCCCGGATATCCGCGATCGCACTGACCCCTCTGTCCCTCCCCTCGCTCCTGGTTTCCAGTACTTGGACAACATTACACACACGGAACTCAATGCCCCTATCACTACACAGGATCTCATTGATACACTCCGCACAAAACGCAACACCGCTCCTGGTCACGATCGTGCCACCTACCGTCACCTTCGTGAAGCTCCTGTCTCTTTCCTCTCCACCCTGGCCAGGCTCTACAATGTAGTCCTGTCCACCGGTTACTACCCTGACCTGTGGAAAACCTCCCGTATCCTCATGTTCCTTAAACCTGGCAAACCGCCATCCGCCGTCTCCTCCTACCGTCCATCAGCCTTACCTCGGTCTTCAGCAAGGTCCTGGAATCTATCCTCACCCGCCGCATCCACCAGCATCTCCGCCAGCACCGCCTCCTTCCCGTCACCCAGTGTGGCTTTCGGCCATCCTTCTCTTCCGACGATCTTCTCCTTCACCTCACTCATCTCCTTTCCGAACAGCTTAATTCCCGTCGCTCCGCAATCTTCCTCTCCCTTGACCTCGAACGCGCTTATGACCGCGTCTGGCATTCCGGTCTCCTCTTCAAGCTCCAAACCTTTGCCCTTCCCATTAACTACGTCCGTCTGATCGGTTCCTTTCTCTCCCGCCGTCCTTCCTATGTCACCATCCATAACACAGATTCCTACACCTTTTTCCCCTCCGCCGGTGTGCCCCAAGGCTCCGTCCTCTCCCCCCTTCTGTACCTTTTGTACACGGCGGACATGCCGCCGCCGTCGCCCCCCGTCCACCTCCTCCAGTTTGCCGATAACACCGCCTTCCTCGCCCTTGCCCCCACCCTGCAACGCTCCCAACGCCTTCTCCAATCCCATCTTGACCGATTCACCGCTTGGTGTAACCAGTGGTTGCTCAAGGTCAATCCTTCCAAAACCCAGGCGATCATTGTAGGCAAAACCACCCCTTCCTTCCGCCTCCTTGATTTCTATCTCACCGTCTATGGCCGTCCCATCGCCCTTACTCCCACCCTTAAGTACCTTGGCGTCACCCTCGACCGTCGCCTCTCCTGGACTCCCCATCTCCAGACAATCCAAGCCAAGGCATGTTCCCGCCTCCGTCTCCTCAAGCTCCTTTCCGGCCGTACGTGGGGTCTGGACCCCTCCACCATCCTCCACACCTATAAATCCCTCATCCGCCCTATCCTTTGTTATGCCCATCCAGCATGGATCTCCGCTCCCCCTACCTTTTATAAATCCCTCCAAATCCTTGAACGCCATGCTCTCCGCCTCGCCTATCGCATCCGTCTCCCCTCTCCCACGCGGATCCTCTACGATCTCATCCCCTTCCCCCACCTCCTCCTTTTCCTTGAAAGGATACGGATCCTGTACACCTCCCGCAAACTCGATCCTCCTCACCCGCTCGTCTCCCCGATCCTCTCCCACCCCCGCCCGCTGCCGCGCCTATATTCGCACGTCCCACCCGGTCTCCATCTCTCCACCCTCCTTACCCTCTCCCAAGGTGGCTTCCGCCAGCTCCCCCTCCCTGATGATGCCCTCCTCCCTTCCATCTACCCCTCCTACCAACTTTGATCCTCCCGCCCTCCTCCTGTACTTATTCCTCCGGGCACCCTCCCTCCCTCCTCTCCCTTTTCCCTCCCTCCTCCTTTTCTCCCCCCCTCCTCCCCCAGGCCTCCCCTCCCCTGTTCCTCTCCTCCTGCCCCCGACTCCTCAGCCATTGGCATCCTTTTTCTCCCCTCTCCCCCACCTCCCCCTTCTACCCCTCTTGGCAGGTCCCCGGACTCGCACACGTTACGTGGACATTCGCGCGCCGGAGGTCGCCGCCATCAGTGTTTTGTGTGTTTAGTGTTTAGTGTTCACCGTCCCCTCCATCGTTCACCAGTGCCATCATCATCTTCAGTGGTTGTGCGTCGTCTCATCAGCTAGCAGTGTGGTTTATCGACGAGTGTGAACGGCTCCGTGATTGTCTCTATGTGTCTCCTGTTTTATTGCCCACCGCTCTGTGACTTATGTGTCTTCTCACTGTTTTTGCTGCTTGTGTCTTCTATGGCTGAAGAGCAGCGTAGTGTGCTGCTGACAGCTTGCCTGTTGTACAGGTTTCAAAATAACAATAAAGTAAAAAAAAAAAAAAAAAAAACTAAGAATCTAACCTGGACCTTAGCCTATCGCGAGCAAGTACTCCATCAATTGAGGTACCCAAGCATGATTCATGATCCGTCCTCCGCGCAGCCGCTGCGGTCGCAGGTTCGAATCCTGCCTCGGGTATGGGTGTGTGATGTCCTTAGGTTAGTTAGGTTTAATTAGTTCTAAGTTCTAGGGGACTGATGACCTTAGAAGTTAAGTCCCATAGTGCTCAGAGCCATTTGAACCATTTTTTTGATCCGTCCTCATACTTTAGTCCCGCCACTAAGGAATCTCCTACCTTTCAAACTTCACAGAAGCACTTGGATAGCTCAACTGATAGAGCACTTTTCAGCGAAAAGTAGGTTCCAATTTAGAGTCCTGGTCCAACACATAGTTTTTCATCGTCCACGAAGCTTCGTGTCAGCGCACTCTCATGGTAGGGTGAAAATTAATTCCGGAAATCACCTAGGCTGTTGCTGTGCATTAAGTTGTTTTGACACTCTTCATGAGTCCACTTTGTGTTTTGGTACTCTACTGTCCTCTGAGTGACTCGATGCATGCCGCCACCACTTCCTCTCCCGCCCTTAATCTAACAGTAGTACTTGGAACAAACATCCTTAATTATTTATCTGCTGTAATCCAATCTCGGTCTTTCCCTAAAGTTTTTACGCTCTGTAGTTCCCTCTAGTACCATGGAGGTCGTTCCTTGATGTCTTAATACACGTCTTATCATTCCGTTTCGTGTCAGTGTTTTCCATATATTTCTTCCCTCGAAGGTTCTGCGGGTAACCCCCACTTCTTGACAGTGCACCTACTTTGCAGCATCCTACTGTAACATCGCGTCTCAGACGCTTTGATTCCCGTCATTTTCAGCTTTTCTCACAGTCTATGATTCACATCCACACAATGCTGAAATCTATTCGCACATCCCTAGAAATTGCTCATTCAATTTAAGGCCGTTATTTGAAACCAGCACATTTCTTGTGGCCAAGAATACCCTCTTACCTGTGCTAATCTGCTTTTTATGTCACCCTTCCTTCATCTTTTACGCGTTATTTTGCTTCACTTCGTCTATTAGTGGCCATATTTTTCGCTAAACTTAGTTCTGCAGCTCCTCATTACTTTCATCTTTCTTCGGTATACTATTAATCCATAATGTGTGCTTATTAGACTGTCCGTTCCATTGACAAGGTCGTTTAATACTTCCTCATTTTCACTGACGATAGTAGTTTCATCAGCGAATCATTGTTGACACCTTTCATTCTTATTCTTAATTCCAATCCTGACCACACCTTTTATTTTCGTCATTCCTTTTTCGATTTAAACTGAACAGTAATGGAGAAAGGCTCAAGACTTCTGTATTTCTTGTTCCATGTTGGATCTTAGAAATATTGCACGAGGGGACTTCAATAAGTATGTTAAACCAAGTAATTTTTCATGAATACTTCACCAAATTTCAAAGTGACACAAACAATTAACACTAATTTCAGTACTGTTATCAAATCTCTACAAATAACTGTTGGAACGCTCAACCGATCGTTCAGTTTGTCGACGATATAAATCCGTTCCATGTCACACAAATATTCGAGAACCGCTGTGTGACAGTTCTCATCTTTGGAAAACGTGCGATTGCTGTGAATGAGATCATCAATTGCCCCACATTGTCGTCTATCCTGTATTCCTTCCCGATCAGTGTCACCGCGTTGGTCAATCTGAAGGCCCGGAACGACATCGCATTTGGCCCAAATACCGCCAGAATTTCATTATGAATCTATGTGCAATTTAAACGTTTATCCCACTAGAATTGTACTGTCCCGAGTACTTCAGCTTTGGAATTCGTTTCCAGCTGACGCGCTACTTCATGCACACACTGTGATGTCCCTTTATCCGTACCACAGCAGACCTGTTATATCACCTCTCTCTATTCTTCGGTATTAAAATGTTTTGATTTCAAAATGAGACATGGTCGAGGTTGTCGGGAAAAACGTAAAGGGTATATCTGGCGTCGCTTGTATTCTGCAAGGTCGTAGATGCGACGACGATAATCAAGGTTGCTACACAGGCACGAAAATTAGTAAAAATGGGTACAGTTTTGCTTGTAATGATTTAATTACGTTATCCAAAGTCGCCCCTAACTCAAAGATAATCAGAAACAGTGTGAAATTATTACTTTTATTGCCCTTTAAATTAATTGTTGCGAAGAGAAAGGCGATACAACAAACTACGTAGCGTAACGATTTGTACTCATGATAAGTAATTTTACTGATGTCACACAGACTTCATTTTGGGTTACGCATTTCCTTGACGGAAATAAATTTAACTGCAAACTCAAAAATATCGTAAAGCAAACGAAGCCTTGTTGCCTACTATCCGTGCAATTCCGTAAAAATTCTGATAAAATGAACTTTGTGCCGGCCGGTGTGGCCGAGTGGTTCTAGGCGCTTCAGTCTGGTACCGCACGACCGCTACGGTCGCAGGCTCGAATCCTGCCTCGGGCATGGATGTGTCCTTAGGTTAGTTAGGTTTAAGTAGGTCTAAGTTGTAGGGGACTGATGACGTCAGATGCTAAGTCCCATAGTGCTCAGGGCCATTTGAACCATTTGAACAAAAATGAACTTTGCAAATATTGATGCTTGAAAATTATTATCAATATTCAAAGTATTTGTTAAGTTGAGGATATAGCCTAATATTTAATATTTTAATTAATTTCCAAGTAATGGCCGCCTGTGCGCCTTTACGACAAAAGAAAGCTAGATGGGCAGTATTCTACACAACTCACTTTCAATAACTATTTTTCAGTTAAATGTTTCCACAGGGAGGGAGAGGTTTTAAATAAGAACAGTAGAAATTCACTTTTTACAATTTATCGTAACAGAAAATACGTACCTACATGACCGTGCGTCACTACGGCTAGGCGATTTAATTCTTCAACAGCAGACACAAAAGTAGTACTTCATCTTTGAACCAAGTCTTTTTTAACATTAACGAGATAAGATTTCCATTGCTACAAATAATATCTTTACATTGTACAGTTACCCTTTGATATTAAAATACATATCTCATTAACATTTTTAACATAAAAATATCATATGAACAGTTGTATGTTTATAGTTATCTATCATATTAGCTAAGGTCTTTATCGACAGAAATACACTCGGTTTTGTACTTTCTTTACACTTCACATTTACACGTCTGGCATAGGTTTAGTTTAATATTTATAGGGCTTTCCAGAAAACGTCACCCTATGTCTGCTTCATACTCAGCAGCCATACTCTCCTCTGGTAAGCACCGCTCTTGTTGGACATGTGTAACTCACTTTTAGAAGTTCCCTCGTATTTTTTTCTCGAGTAATTGAAGATATATCACATACAAGGCATTTCAACTGTGGAGTCATATATAAGATCTTCCCGGCGTCACGATTCTCGTATGACCCTCTCTGCTTCTACACTACTGGCCATTAAAATTGCTACACCAAGATGAAACGCATGTGATAAACGGTTATTCATTGGACAAATATGTTATACTAGAACTGACATGTGATTACATTTTCACGCAATTTGGGTGCATAGATGCTGAGATATCAGTACCCAGAACAATCACCTCTGGCCGTATTCGGCCTTGATACGCCTGGGCATTGAGTCAAACAGAGCTCGGATGGCGTGTACAGGTACAGTTGCCCATGAAGCTTCAACACGATACCACAGTTCATCAAGAGTAGTGACTGGCGTATTGTGACGAGCCAGTTGCTCGGCCACCATTGACCAGACGTTTTCAATTGGTGAGAGATCGGGAGAATGTGCTCGCCCGGGCAGCAGTCGAACATTTTCTGTATCCAGAAAGGCCCGTACAGGACCTGAAACATGCGATCGTGCATTATCCTGCTGAAATGTAGGATTTCGGAGGGATAGAATGAAGCGTAGAGCCATGGGTCGTAACACATCTGAAATGTAACGTCCATTGTTAAAAGTGCTGTCAATGCGAACAAGAGGTGACCCCGTACTATATCGCCCGGTGAAACGCCAGTATGGCCATGACGAATACACGCTTTCACCGCGACGTCGCCAAACACGAATGCGACTATCATGATACTGTAAACAGAACGTGGATTCATCCGAAAAAACGACATTTTGCCATTCGTGCACACAGGTTCGTTGTTGAGTACAACATCGCAGGCGCTCCTGTCTGTGATGCAGCGTCAAGGGTAACCGCAGCCATGGTATCCGAGCTGAGAGTCCATGGTGCTTCAAATGTCGTCGAACTGTTCGTGCAGAGGGTTGTTCTCTTTCAAACGTCCCCATCTGTTGAGTCAGCGTTCGAGACGTGGCCGCACGATCCGTTACAGCCATGCGGATAAGATGGCTGTCATCTCGACTGCTAGTGATACGAGACCGTTGGGATCCAGCACGGTGTTCCTTATTACCCTCCAGAACCCACCGATTCCATATTCTGCTAATAGTCATTGGACCTCATCCAACGCGAGCAGCAATGTCGCAATAGGATAAACCTCAATCGCGATAGGCTACAATCCGACATTTATGAAAGTCGGAAACGTGATGCTACGCATTTCTCCTCCTTACACAAGGCATGACAACAATGTTTCATCAGGCAACACCGGTCAACTGCTGTTTGTGTATGCGAAATCGGTTGGAAAATTTCCTCATGTCAGCACGTTGTAGGTGTCGCCATGGGCGCCAACCTTGTGTGAATGCTCTGAAATGGTAATCATTTGCATATCACAGCATCTTCTTCCTGTTGGTTAAATTTCGCGTCTGTAGCATGTCATCTTCGTGGTGTAGCAATTTTAATGGCCGGTAGTGTATATTCGCTGATGAGTTAACGTATCAACTGACAACATATGTCCCGTTTGTGAGCAGGATGGAGCAAGATACTTCCGGGGCTACACAGATCGGAGTCTCTCTATTTGGGTTTCACTTGTTAGAGGAACAGCAGCGCAGGTTTAACTGACAGCACAACCATCCACCACATGATGTATTCCACCGAGCCAACTTGCTTCCAGTTTTTTGACACAGTGAGCGCGTTAGCGCAGCCAGAGCTTTGTTTCGTCGGGAGGCACGGCGAATGCTAGAGGAGAGGGTAATGTATAGTGATGAGGCAGGGTCGAGTGCGGGCACGCCGGCACTCGGCTGCGCAGCGTGTAGTACGCGCAGGCTAGACGCCGCGGCGTTCCCGCACGTCGGCTGACACGAGGCGGTGGCGGTAGCGTCCATCACTCAGCTCTGCCGTCCGCGACCCCACCGCGCCGTGTCTCGCCCGGCTGACATCGCAGGGATAGAGCAGTACAGGCTAACGAGCCACCTGCGCCTTCTGCGGCAGGCCGCTCACAGCGGCGGTGTCAGTGCGTTCGAGAAGTACTCCGCATCCAGGTGAGTAATGTGGGCGTCTTTTCTCACAATAATTCTTCTGCGTTTCCTGTATGTCTTACACGGTCCAGTCGCATTGATGTGATCACCGCCCATGTACGACGTCAATGTGCAATAACCAATCACAGACGGCAGTTAGCAGCACTAGCAGTCTCAGGGTCTGAGGTTGGTTTGCAGGAGAGTGCCATTCCTCTCTTGTCTGTCTTCCTCTTCATTTCCACGTGTGTCTTCCATCCAACGTCATTCATGATCTGTTACATGTACACTACTGGCCATTAAAATTGCTACACCAAAAAGAAATGCAGATGATAAACGGGTATTCATTGGACGGATATATTATACTAGAACTGACATGTGATTACATTTTCACGCAATTTGGGTGCATAGATCTTGAGAAATCACTACCCAGAACAACCACCTCCGGCCGTAATAACGCCCTTGATACTCCTGGGCATTGAGTCAGAGCTCGGATGGCGTGTACAGGTACAGCTGCCTATGCAGCTTCAACACGATACCACAGTTCATCAAGAGTAGTGACTGGCGTATTGTGACGAGCCAGTTGCTCGGCCACCATTGACCAGACGTTTTCAATTGGTGAGAGATCTGGAGAATTTGCTGGCCCGGGTAGCATTCGGACATTTTCTGTATCCAGAAAGGCCCGTACAGGACCGGAAACATGCGGTCGTGCATTATCCTGCTAAAATGTAGGGTTTCGCAGGGATCGGATGAAGCATAGAGCCACGGGTCGTAACACATCTGAAATGTAACGTCCACTGTTCAAAGAGCCGTCAATGCGAACAAGATTTGACCGAGACGTGAAACCAATGGCACCCCATACCATCACGCCGGGTGAAACGCCAGTATGGCGATGACGAATATACGCTTCCAATGTGCGTTCACCGCGATGTCGCCAAACACGGATGCGACCATCATGATGCTGTAAACAGAACCTGGATTCATCCGAAAAAATAACGTTTTGCCATTCGTGCACCAAGGTTCATCGTTGAATACACCATCGCAGGCGCTCCTGTCTGTGATGCAGAGTCAGGGGTAACCGCAGCCATGGTCTCCGAGCTGATAGTCCATTCTGCTGCAAACGTCGTCGAACTGTTCGTGCAGATGGTTGTTGTCTGGCAAACGTCCCCATCTGTTGACTCAGCGATCGAGACGTGGCTGCCCGATCCGTTACGGCCATGTGGATAAGGTGCCTGTCATCTCGACTGCTAGTGATACGAGACCGTTGGGGTCCAGCACGGTGTTCCTTATTACCCTCCTGAACCCACCGATTCCATATTCTGGTAACAGTCGTTGGATCTCGACCAACGCGAGCAGCAATCGCAATAGCGATAGGCTACAATCCGACCTTTATCAATGTCGGAAACGTGATGGTAAGCATTTCTCCTCCTTACACGAGGCATCACAACAACGTTTCACCAGGCAACGCTGGTCAACTGCTGTTTGTGTATGAGAAATCGGTTGGATACTTTCCTCATGTCAGCACGTTGTAGGTGTCGCCACCGGCGCCAATCTTGTGTGAATGCTCTGAAAAGCTAATCATTTGCATATCACTGCATCTTCTTCCTGTCGGTTAAATTTCGCGTCTCTAGCACGTCATCTTCTTGGTGTAGCAATTTTAATAGCCAGTAGTGTATGATGTCATTGGTCGCCCCCTCTGATTCCTTCCCTCAATAGCTACTTCTGCTATTGTTCCAATGACCTTGTTGTGTCGTAGGAAGTTCAAAATGTTCAAATGGGTGTTAAATGTTATGGGACTTAACTGCTAAGGTCATCAGTCCCTTGTAGCGAAATACAGGAAGATCTGCAGCGGATAGGCACTTGGTGCAGGGAGTGGCAACTGACCCTTAACATAGACAAATATAATGTATTGCGAATGCATAGAAAGAAGGATCCTTTACTGTATGATTGTATGATAGCGGAAAAAACATTGGTAGCAGTTACTTTCGTAAAATATCTGCGAGTATGCGTGCGGAACGATTTGAAGTGGAATGATGATATAAAAAAATTGTTGGTAAGGCGGGTGCCAGGTTGAGATACATTGGGAGAGTCCCTAGAAAATGTACTTCAACAAAGGAGGTGGCTTACAAAACGCTCGTTCGACCTATACTTGAGTATTGCTCATGAGTGTGGGATCAGTACCAGATCGGGTAGACAAAGGCGATAGAGAAGATCCAAAGAAGAGCGGCGCGTTTCGTCACAGGGTTATTTGGTAAGCGTGATCGCGTTACGGAGATGTTTAGCAAACTCAAGTGGCAGACACTGCAAGAGAGGCGCTCTGCATCGCGGTGTAGCTTGCTGTCCAGGTTTGGAGACGGTGCGTTTCTGGATGAGGTGTCGAATATATTGCTTCCCCCTACTTATTACTCTCGAGGAGATCACGAATGTAAAATTAGAGGGAGTCGAGAGCGCACGGAGGCTTTCCGGCAGTCGTTCTTCCCCCGAACCATATGCGACTGGAACAGAAAAGGAAGGTAATGACAGTGGCACGTAAAGTGCCCTCCGCCACACATCGTTGGGTGGCTTGCGGAGTATAAATGTAGATGTAGATGTAGAACCTAAATTATCCTAAGGACAAACACATACACGCATGCCCGAGGGAGGACTCGAACCTCCGCCGGGACCAGCCGCACAGTCCATCACTGCAGCGCCATATACTGCTCGGCTAATCCCGCGCAGTCTCGTAGGAACTGCTCTACAAGTTTGTCTCTTCTTGCTTGGATGTGCATGCGCAGAGAACTGGTTTCCAGTAGTCTTCTAAGCACCTCTTCATTTTTTACTTTGTCTCTCCAGCTGATCTTCATCATCCTTCTACAGCACCACATCTCCAGGGCCTGTAGCCGCCTTTTCTCTTCCAATTGCCCAAGTTTCACAGCCGTATAGGGCCTTACTCCAAACGAAACCTTTCACGATACGTTTCCTCATTTTCAGACTGATGTTGTAGCTGGTCTCCAATTAAATGCAATTTTAGCCTTTTGTATTCTGCTCTCAATTTCTTTCCGGCTTCTACCATCCCTTGTGATTTTGCTTTCCAGGTAAGTTAATCTTTCCATCACTTTCAGCTCTTTTCTTCCAATTCTCACTCTCGGAGGATCATATTCTGCTCCTGTACTGCACACCATCACATGAGTCTTTTTCTTGTTTATTCTCATTCCATACTGATTGCGTAGATGTTTTCCCATTGTCTCCGTGACTGTAGCAAAATCATCTGCATATCATCATCTCAGGGTATATGGAACATATTTGTCGGGAAGGGGGGGGGGGGAGGGAGGAAGTGCAGTGAACTGTGGTTCAAATGGCGCTGAGCACTATGGGACTTAACTTATAAGGTCATCAGTAACTAGAACTTAGAACTACTTAAACCTAACTGACCTAAGGACATAACACACATCCATGCCCGAGGCAGAATTCGAACCTGCGACCGTAGCGGTCGCCTGTTCCCAGACTGTAGCGCCTGGAACCGCTCGGACACTCCGGCCGGCTGGGGAAGTGCAGTCGTTACCGTAATATGCGGGAACCGAGCGCTTTGTGTGAAATCCGAAGGGGTATGACCATAGGATTTCGGGCCAAGGGCGAAGCATTTCTGAAACGGCGAAGTCTGTAAACCGTTCGCTTTGCGCCGTGGTTAAAGTGAATCGTGCATGGCACAATGACGCTGTCCAAAACCGACACAGAGGCAACTGTTGTAAACCGCGGGATATAGATGACAGGTCTAAATAAAGGCTGTGGACATGTGTGCTGGCGAACAGATGTGCAACTGACCGCCTAGATGTAAC
Organism: Schistocerca serialis cubense; assembly: GCF_023864345.2. NCBI lineage: Eukaryota > Metazoa > Arthropoda > Insecta > Orthoptera > Acrididae > Schistocerca > Schistocerca serialis. Next base: position 570,924,583 of record NC_064643.1, on the reverse strand, counting down.
AAGGAGTTACCAAACGTACCTCCGCAATGATCACCGTTAAACGAACGTTCTTGCGTGGGGGCCTCCGCAGCAGATGCCTGCTTCACGTACCCATGCTGACTGCTGCTCATCGGCGACGCATTGTGGCCGTGCAGTTCTAAGCGCTTCAGTCTGGAACCGCGCGACCGCTACGGTCGCAGGTTCGAATCCTGCCTCGGGCATGGATATAAGTAGTTCTAAGTTCTAGGGGACTGATGACCTCAGCAGTTAAGTCACATAGTGCTCAGAGCCATTTTTTGAACGCATGATTATCGGTTTAGATGTTAGCCATTTTCAGGCCATTTACAGTAAACGGGAATACAAAATACATCCAGTCAGTCCAAAAAGTTTGCAGACTAGATTAATAAAAAAGTTACGATTTTAAAGCTACCCCACGCCTCCTCCCCCTTCCTGCCACTTGTTCAACTCGCGCGGTCCCATTTGCGTGAATGGCAGTTGATGATGATGATGTGGTCTTCAGTCCTGAGACTGGTTTGATGCAGCTCTCCATGTTACTCTATCCTGCGCAAGCTTCTTCATCTCCCAGTACCTACTGCAACCTACATCATTCTGAATCTGTTTAGTGTATTCGAATCTTGGTCTCCCTCTACGATCTCTACCCTCCACGCTGCTCTCCAATACTAAATTGGTGATCCCCTGATGCCTCAGAACATGTCCTACCAACCGATACCTTCTTCTAGTTAAGTTGTGCCACAAACTTCTCTTCTTCCCAATCCTATGATCTACCCATCTAATCTTCGGCATTCTTCTGTAGCACCACATTTCGAAAGCTTCTATTCTCTTCTTGTCCAAAGTAGTTATCGTCCATGTTTCCCTTCCATGCATGGCTACGCTCCATACAAATACTTTCAGAAATGACTTCCTGACACTTAAATCAATACTCGATGTTAACCAAATTCTCTTCTTCAGAAACGCTTTCCTTGCCATTGCCAGTCTACATTTGATATCCTCTCTACTTCGACCATCATCAGTTATTTTGCTCCCCAAATAGCAAAACTCCTTTACTACTTTAAGTGTCTCATTTCCTAATCTGATACCCTCAGCATCACCCGACTTAGTTCGACTAAATTCCATAATCCTCGTTTTGCTTTTGTTGATGTTCATCTTATACCCTCCTTTCATGACACTGTCCATTCCGTTCAACTGATCTTCCAAGTCCTTTGGTGTCTCTGACAGAATTACAATGTCATCAGCGAACCTCAAGGTTTTTATTTCTTCTCCATGGATTTTAATACGTACTCCGAATTTTTCTTTTGTTTCCTTCACTGCTTGCTCAATATACAGATTGAATAACATCGGGGATAGGCTACAACCCTGTCTCACTCCCTTTCCCAAGCACTGCTTCCTTTTCATGCCCCTCGACTCTTATAACTGCCATCTGGTTTCTGTAAAAATTGTAAATAGCCTTTCGCTCCCTGTACTTTACCCCTGCCACCTTCAGAATTTGGAGGAGAGTATTCCAGTCAACATTGTCAAAAGCTTTCTCTAAGTCTACAAATGCTAGAAACGTAGGTTTGCCTTTCCTTAATCTAGCTTCTAAGATAAGGCGTAGGGTCAGTATTGCCTCACGTGTTCCAACATTTCTACGGAATCCAAACCGATCTTCCCCGAGGTCAACTTCTACCAGTTTTTCCATTCATCCGTAGAGAATACGCGTTAGTATTTTGCATCCGTGACTCATTAAACTGATTGTTCGGTAATTTTCACATCTGTCAGCACCTGCTTTCTTTGGGATCGGTTTTATTATATTCTTCTTGAAATCTGATTTCGCCTGTTTCATAAATCTTTGCTCACCAGATGGTAGAGTTTTGTTAGGACTGGCTCTCCCAAGGCCGTCAGTAGTTCTAATGGAATGTAGTCTACTCCCGGCGCCTTGTTTCGACACAGGTCTTTGAGTGCTCTGTCAAACTCTTCACACAGTATCATATCTCCCATTTCATCTTCATCTACATCCTCTTCCATTTCCATAATATTGTCCTCAAGTACATTGCCCTTGTATAGGCCCTCTATATACTCCATCCACCTTTCTGCTTTCCCTTCTTTGCCTAGAACTGGGTTTCCATCTGAGCTCTTGATATTCATACAAGTGGCTCTTTGTTCTCCAAAGGTCTCTTTAATTTTCCTGTAGGCAGTATCTACCTTACCCCTAGTGAGATAACCCTCTACATCCTTACGTTTGTCCTCTAGCCACCCCTGCTTAGCCATTTTGCGCTTCGTGTCGATCTTGTTTTTGAGACGTTTGTATTCCTTTTTGCCAGCTTCATTTACTGCATTTTTATACTTCCTCCTTTCATCAACTAAATTCAGTATTTCTTCTGTTACCCAAGGATTTCTACTAGCCCTCGTCTTTTTACCTACTAGGCCCTCTGCTGCCTTCACTACTTCATCTCTCAAAGCTACTCATTCTTCTTCTACTGTATTTCTTTCCCCCATTCCTGTCAATTGTTCCCTTATGCTCTCCCTGAAACTCTGTACAACCTCTGGTGCTTTCAGTTTATCCAGGTCCCATCTCCTTAAATTCCCACCTTTTTGCAGTTTCTTCAGTTTAATCTACAGTTCATAACCAATAGATTCTGATCAGAGTCCACATCTGCCCCTGGAAATGTCTTACAATTTGAAACCTGGTTCCTAAATGTCTGTCTTACCATTATGTAATCTATCTGAAACCTGTCAGTATCTCCAGGCTTCTTCGATGTATACAACCTTCTTTTATGATTCTTGAACCAAGTGTTAGGTATGATTAAGTTGTGCTCTGTGCAAAATTCAGGCGGCTTCCTCTTTCATTTCTTAACCCCAATCCATATTCACCTACTACGTTTCCTTCTCTGCCTTTTCCTACTACCGAATTACAGTCACCCAAGACTATTAAATTTTCGTCTCCCTTCACTATCTGAATAATTTTTTTTATTTCATCATACATTTCTTCAATTACTTCGTCATCTGCAGAGCTAGTTGGCATATAAACTTGTACTACTGTAGTAGGCGTGGGCTTCGTGTCTATCTTGGCCACAATAATGCATTCACTATGCTGTTTGTAGTAGCTTACCCGCACTCATATTTTTTTATTCATTATTAAACCGACTCCTGCATTACCCCTATTTGATTTTGTATTTATAACCCTGTATTCACCTGACCAGAAGCCTTGTTCCTGCTGCCACCGAAGTTCACTAATTCCCACTATATCTAACTTTAACCTATCCATTGCCTTTTTAAATTTTCTAACCTACCTGCCTGATTAAGGGATCTGACATTCCACGCTCCGATCCGTAGAACGCCAGTTTTCTTTCTCCTGATATCGACATCCTCTTGAGTAGTCCCCTCCCGGAGATCCGAATGGGGGACTATTTTACCTCCGGAATATTTTACCCAAGAGGACGCCATCATCGTTTAATCATACAGTAAAGCTGCATGCCCTCGGGAAAAATTACGGCCGTTGTTTCCCCTTGCTTTCACCCGTTCGCAGTACCAGCACAGCAAGGCTGTTTTGGTTAGTGTTACACGGCCAGATCAGTCAATAATCCAGACTGTTGCCCCTGCAACTACTGAAAAGGCTGCTGCCCCTCTTCAGGAACCACACGTTTGTCTGGCCTCTCAACAGATACCCCTCCGTTGTGGTTGCACCTACGGTACGGCTATCTGTATCGCAGAGGCACGCAAGCATCCCCACCAACGGCAAGGTCCATGGTTCTTGGCGGGAGGGGGAATGTCAGTTATGTATAAGCGATATAATATATAATGTATAACGTCAGTTATGTCGCACAAAGAATGACCTTCCACGTGAATTACGCACTTCGTCGTTTTGTAGTAAGATCGTATCGATAACTCCAAGACTAGGCATCCTCCATGATATTTTCCGGAAAAGAACTGTCCGCTTTGTTTCATTTCGGTGAAGCAAGGCAGGCGTCTGCGAGTTGTTGTTTCTGCTGGGGAGTCGAAGTGTGCAGGAAAACTTCCCTCTTCTTCAAAACATTCTGCGGAATGAATTGAAAACTCGATTTAGAGATGTTGCTCCGTTACGATTTGTGACACAACAACGGTGACACACTAGGGCCGTAGCTGCCCAAGTTAACACTGCCTGCTCGCCACTCATTGATGGAATGCACGTATTTTGTTTGCGGCTGTTAATTTAATTTGCCAGCGTAGTTACTGAAGCGACGTCGCTTATACGTCAGGAATAAAATCAGTCTCGCAATGTAGTGGATGATTGTGTGTCCTGTCGTAAGTTTTGCTGTACATCAAGTATTCATCACAATTTAAAAGTGCTCGAGACCTATGTAATTGAAGACATGCGCGGCAAAACAGGATAACCCCCAAATGTAAAAGCTTAGAGGTAAGTGTTGTCATCAGTTGCTGGGTACGGGAACCATCAAAATTGACACTGGTCTCACCCCTAAGTGGTATTGAGAGGTGAAGCCAATGTCAATTTTGATGGTTCCCGTACCCAGCAACTGATGACAACACTTATCTCTAAGTTTGTACATTTGAGGGTCAGCTCGATTTTCCGTGCATTTCTTCAATTGTGCAATGATAAAATACACGACGCACTTCATAATATATGATATACCAAATAAGTAACTTTAGAATAAGTAACTATTTAAGAAACACGTGAGTTTAGATAAAAAATTAGTATGATTATGCATTTTAGTTTTACACCTATAAAAATGATAAAAATAAAAGTAAAATAATTCCAAAGACAATGGTATGCACCGTTACTTGATCTTACTGAACTGAAGGAAACACTAGCATGGAACGCATCTATCACTAGTCCACTAAACATTTACCGAGCGAGGTGGTGCAATGGTTAACGCACTGGACCCGAATTCTGGAGGGTAACAGTTCAAACCCGCGTCCGGCCATCCAGATTTATGTTTTCCGTGGTTTCCTAAACCGCTTAAGACAAATTCCAGGACGGTTCTTTCGAAAGGGCACGGCCGCTTTCCTTCTCCCTAACCCGAGCTTGTGCTTCGTCTCTAATGACGTCGATCTCGATGGGACGTTAAACGCTAATCTCTTCCTCCTCCTAAACATTGTCTGTATTACTAACCGACTAAACAGGATCATGGTCCCACTTGCAGGTTGCTTTGTAACGGGTTTCAGGGGCAACAAAAATTTGATTTTAAGCATTTCATATAATTACTGACCGAACTTAAAATTTAAAAAGCTGTCATAATTCACTCATTAAGAGGTAGGATACCGAGCGGGGAGGCGCTGTGGTTAGCGCACTGGACTCGCATTCGGGAGGACGACGGTTCCAACGCGTCCGGCATCCTGGATTAGATTACCGTGATTTCCCTATATCGCTTGAGGCAAATGCAGTGAAGGTTTCTCTGAAACGGCACGGCCGACTTCTCTTCCCGTCCTTCCCTAATCCGATGAGACCGATGACCTCGCTGTTTTGTCTTCTTCCCAAATCAACCCAACGCCAAGTTTCTTCTAAATTTTCCCCAGCTTGTGTGATTAACGACAAATATTTAACACTTTAATTCGTACATACAATAATCAGACTTCAAGCTGCATTCTTTAAAGAGTCGGAAGTTTTCTGGTTTAGCTATACTTTTAATACTGTAATCATAATAAAGTGCATATACAATCATTGACTCAAAATAATTTTAATTCACGAGCAGTCACTGGCACATCATGCCAGCGTTTGAGAAGGAAAGCGTTTTTGAAAAAGGTCTACCCGATATCTCTGGAGTGCATCTTTCACAAGAATTAATATAGAAATCAGTGGCTAATTTCAACTTCCTCGTGAAAAATATAAAGTTACTGGTTCATATGGCTCTGAGCACTATGCGACTTAACTTCTCAGGTCATCAGTCGCCTAAAGCTTAGAACTAATTGAACCTAACTAACCTAAGGACATCACACACATCCATGCCCGAGGCAGGATTCGAACCTGCGACCGTAGCGCTCGCTCGGCTCCAGACTGTAGCGCCTAGAACTGCACGGCCACTCCGGCCGGCTATAAGGTTACTCTGGCACTAGTAAGTCTCCGATTCATGAGATGCTGTTGGGGTCGTCCAAGTCCATACTAGTACTTTGCCAAATTAGCGTCGATTCGGGAAAGCGGCAAAGCAGCTACAAAAGCCGTTTGTCATTCTTCTTTTCAACAGGAGCTATTCATTTACAACAGTGAGAAGAGACTTGCACCGAGAGTCCCGCAATGCGCCCCTTACAGATCCAAGCATTCGTTAATGGCACTAGCAGTTTCAAGATACTGGTTATTTAGGTACAGGAAATTCCTTAGGTCGTCCCCCTGCACTCAATGAAGCCGTAGAGCGTTCCAGCAAAGTGTTAGCCATTTCTCATGTGTGTTCCTCGAGTGTTCTGCGGCAAAGTTCGTTTTTCAAACAATACAAAGCTGCTACACCCTCTTCTTGACGCTGATAACAATGTGTATAGTTTTGTAAATTCATTCTCGACGGGTAGACAGAAGATAATTTCGCGCAGTTATCAGGATACCTTCCACGTATGTGAGAAGGTGAGCCACGGAAACGGGAATCTCCAAACTTTCACGTTTGCACCGTTACCGAGAAAAAAAATCTACGCTTTCTTTCTTTCTTTTTTTTTTTTTTTTTTTAAGGAAGAGACGGTTATAGGAACCTTCTACTTGGACATGTTGGGGATCTGAGTTTTTCCATGCCGAAATTTTGACTTTTAAAGAGGAAAGAGCATAAGGGCACAGCTCCAGCACTTAAGAGCAACTGTTAACAATGAGCTGCCTCAGCGACGGATCGATCATAAGAATCGTATGGATCTTGCAGTTGTCCAGTGTCCTGCAACGTCGCCTTATCTCACGGTATATGATTTATGTAAAACTACTCCTATGTATGTTCCACTCCAGTGGCTAGGGGAGAAATACGACGCTGCATAGAAGCAGCAGTCAGAGACAGATCCCAAATATATGGTTGAGTTTGACTATCATATTGACATTTGTTGTACTTTCAGTAGAGGGCACACGTAACGTAAGTCTGAGACAAGATATACATTTTCGAAATCGAATGGTTCTTTTGGAAATAAAGAAGAAAACCTTCGTAGTCCGAAGACATAGCCTTATCAGCTCTGATGAATCCGTTTTTGAAATACCATGAACAACAAGATGTATGTACCGGTAACATATTATGTGACACGTGTTACAAAATTTAAAAAGAAATAAATAAATAAAATGTTTCCAGAACGATTCTTTTACTCTACAGCACATAATCCGCTATTCTGAAAGTGTTGTAGGGGATGGAGTACGTCATGGTAGAGGATGGTGGGTGGGGATGAGTTAGAAGCCACACACAATATGTATAATCCCGTTATTATGCCCAGCACATCGTAATACAACTCAAGCCCATACAAGGTTGGGCTGGAATGTGGGCCTCGGCCCACGGACCCAGGCAGCAAAGTTCGTGTTAGGACCCTGGCCACCGCTATATGTAGGGCGGCCCCAGGATGGCGCAACCTTCCTTACCAGCACTCCCTGTCGTCACGAGGGAGGTGCCATGCTGACACGATCTGCTGAGTTTGGGGAGCTGCATCCCACCTGGCCGTGGCGAGTGACGGACGCAGATATCCACGGTTGATTCTCGAACTTGCTGCTGGTTAATGACGGCTGGCGATGACGACCGGACTAGAGGCACCTTGGCTAGCAGGGCCTCATTTCGGTTCTTCAGGCGGCGGCTGGACGCCCTCGGCAGGTGGTCCTGTCAGGATGACAGCAGAGTAGCAGCGACCTCACAGCGGAGGCCAACACTGACAGTTGACGACTCGATAACTCGCTGCTTCGACGAATTCCCATACTATTCAGACGGTCAGTATTTATTCTCACTAAAACGTGTTTGTTGTGTAGTTGAGGATGCACAAGTCGCGTGTGCTGCTGCCGGAGTGTCTCTGTTTACGGAAACTGGTCGGCAGGCGAACACTGAGGCACGGAGAGAGCCATGGCGCAATTCTATGTCGACGTTCCGCCGTAAGTGGCCCGCATTAGAGCATCTAGCCCATCTGTCGTTACAGCTCCTGACAAATCAAAACCGTGTGCGTGGGAGGGTTTCGAACCCAAAACGTAAAAAGCTCTTACTGACATTTGTTTTTCATGAACTCCCATCCTTCGACTCAACCTACGAGCTGTTTCCAGAATGACATTTTCGCTCGCCAACCCAGTGTGCGGTGTTTTCACTCTTCCTGTCAGATTGAACCAGGTGCAGTTTGGAAAATGAGAGAGAATTACAGGCAGAATTAAGCTTGTAAAGGCGAGTGTGAGTCATGCTGGATAGCTCAGCACGTAAGTACCTTTTCCAGGAATTATGAGGTTCTGGGTTCGAGTTCTAACCTGTCTCACAGTTTCAGTTGTGAAAGAACATTTCACAATAATAAATTTCGGAAGTATTATCAAATGGTCACATGCGCTTCTGTCGTGTTTAAGTGGTAGACACTTTGCGGTTGTCACAGCACCAACTTTCTCATTTCAGATACGTGGTTCCGTTCATTACTTTGCATGCAGTTAAACACACTACTCTAAGATCCTCAGAACTCTTGTAGGTTTTCATAATCCCTACTACAAAATGTTGCAGCGCACATTGGCTCTACATTAAGAGATTCACAAAATAAATAATACATGAGCTTGGTTCAAATGACTCTGAGCACTATGGGACCTAACTTCTGAGGTCATCAGTCCCCTAGAACTTAGAACTACTTAAACCTAACTAACCTAAGGACATCACACACATCCATGCCCGAGGCAGGATTCGAACCTGCGACCGTCGCGGTCGCGCGTTTCCAGACTTCAGCGCCTAGCACCGCTCGGCCACTCCGGCCGGCAATACATGAACTAACATGCAGGCGTCTTAATATAAAGACAGGCTCGACATATCACTTAAAATTTATTATGCGTGGTTTACTCTATTATGTACTCTCGTGTAAAACATTTTGAATTATTTTAAATCCGTTTTATATATGGTACTGACATTTAAATTAATGCGTTATTAACATTAGTGTTTCTCAACGTAACGACGAAATACTATGCAACATTTACCATTTTATTATACGTAGTTTACTCTACTATGTACACTTAGGTAAGATGTTTGTTTCTTATTTCTAATGTCCTTTTAATTTCCATTGTTTGTATTTGTTTGAATTACATGAACTGTGTTCTAACAGATTTGTTGTTTTACTTTATACGTAACGACTACTGATAACGGCCTTCGAAGCCGAAACCGATTATGTGTAAAGTAAAAGCGCAACTGATGCTGAAATTCTATTCATATCATTCTCTGTAACTGCTTATCACCTTTGCCTTCATGCTTATCACGTTAAACATGATGGTCAAGATAAAACTGATTAGTTACTCTACTGAAACTATGTAACAACAGACACCCTCAGTCCAAGAATCAACATATTTAATTGCAATTGCGGAGGACAAGTGACGGTGTTATTGACAGTACTGCGTCTCTTTCGAATTTTGCATTAGCACGCCACTGGTTTGTTAACCTTTTCTTCTCTAGATTCAGCATCATCAATGTTCTGCCCCAGGGCAGGTGTTCACATGTACCTCTCAATGCAGTCCTGTCATATGCTACCTCTTCATTTCCTCATAATCGTTTCCTGTCCTCTTTCTATCCAGCAGCTGGTATCTTCTGCTTGTTGTTGTTGTAGTTGTTCTTCCAATCACCGTTCCTTCCATAACATCCATCAGTTAACCACCTATTCTCACGTAGTGTCCAAGTCACGTCTGGTTCCTCTTCCTGATTACCTTCAAAATTCCTCTCTCTTCACTCACTTTTCTCAACACCACCTCATTCTATTCTTTCCAGCCTTCTCCAAATTCACATCTAAAATGATTCCAGTCTTCCTTCTTTCTCTTTCATCAATGTATATGTCTCAGCTCCGTACAATGCCCCGCTCCATTTGAAGCACTTCGCCAGTCTCTTCCTCAGGTCTATGTCTATACCCCCACATAGATGCTTCCTCTTCTTACTAAATACCTACTTGGCAATTGCTATACATGTTTTCACCTCCTTTTACATCTTATGTCGTCAGTAAAAATGCTTTACAAATATTTGAAAGCACTTCTATGTTCTATATCGTTCTGCCCTGTCTTTATAGTTATCCTTAATTTTCTTGCTCTTATCACCATGCATTTTGTCTATTTCTTATTAATTTTCATTCAGAATTCATCCTAGGTCTTATTTAAATCTTTTAACATAACAGTCGTAGTTCATTCGCTCTCTACCAACAGCACCACATCAGCCGCACTATTTTGTCTCAAACTTAGGTGAATCATGTGCTCCAAATATAGGTTAGAGGGTCTCAGAAAACCACAGAAAGGACGTCCGTCTAAAAGGGGGCTGATAAAGCACGGTAAGGTAGTTGTAGAAACGATCGGTACTGTAGTTGTAAATTGTCGTAGCTGTGTTGGGAAAGGACCAGAGCTCCAAACCCTAATAGAAAACTCAAATAGTTTTAAGTACGGAAAGCTGGCTAAAGCCGGAAATAAGTTCAGCTGAAACGTTTTCAAACAACCTAAGACTAAACTATTAATTGGATCGTTTTACCGATCCCCCGACTCAGAAGATGTAGCTGCTGAACAGTTCAAAGAAAACTTGAGTGTCATTTCAAATAGGTACCCCACTCATACAACTATGGTCGGTGGCGACTTCATTCTACCCTAGATATGCTGGAAAAATTATACGTTTAAAGCCGGCAGACGGCCGCTGTGGCCGAGTGGTTCTAGGCGCTTCAGTCCGGAACAGCGCTGCTGCTACGGTCGCAGGTATCGAATCCTGCCTCAGGCATGGATGTGTGTGGTGTCCTTAAGTTAGTTAGGTTTAAGTAGCTCTAAAGTTTAGGGGACTGATGACCTCAGATGTTAAGTCCCATAGTGCTTACAGCCATTTGAACCATCTTAAAGCCGGTGGCAGGCATAAGCGTCATCCGAAATTGTACTGATTGCTTTCTCAGAAAATTATTTTGAACAATTAGTTCATGACCCCACTGGAAGCGTAAATGGTTGCGAAAGCATACGTGAGACAATCTGAGTAGCCCTCTTAGGTTATTTGCCGATGATGCTGTCATTTACACTCTTGTAAAGTCATCAGATGAGCATAACGAATTGCAAAATGATTTAGATAAGATATCTGTGTGGTACGAAGAGTGGCAGTTGACCCTGAATAAAGAAAAGTGTGAAGTTATTCACATGAATACTAAAAGAAATGCCTCTAAATTTCGATTACGCTATAAGTCACACAAATCTGAAGGCTGTAAATTCAACTAAATACTTAGGGATTACAATTACAAGTAACCTAAATTGGAACGATCACATAGGTAATGTTGTAATGTTGTGGGTAGAGCAAATCAAAGACTGCGATTCATTTGCAGAACATTTAGAAGGTTCTACTAGACTGCTTACAGCACACCCTACTCTGGAGTATTGCTGTGCGGTGTGCGATCCGCATCAGGTGGGACTGACGGATGACATCAAAAAAGTTCAAAGAAGGACGGCTCGTTTTGTATTATCGCGAAATAGGGGAGATAGTGTCAGAGACATGATGCGTGAATTGGAGTGTCAATCATTAAAACAAAGGCGTTTTTTGTTGCAACGGGATCTTCTCATGAAATTTCAAAAACCATTTTCTCCTCCGATTGTGAAAACATTCTGTAGGCACCTACCTACATAGGGAGAAATGATCATCACGATAACATAAATCAGGGCTCGCACAGAAATATTTAAGTGCTTATTTATCCCGCACGCCGTTCGAGAGTGGAGCGATAGAGACAGCTTGAAGGTGATTCATTGAACCCTCTGCCAGACACTTGATTGTGAATAGCAGAGTAATCACGTAGATGTAGATAGATTTAGATATGTTAAGCAGTATTGGGGAGAAACAGTAGCCTTGCCTCACTCCCCTTCCAATTGCTGGACACTTGCTTTAATTGCCCAAACCCTGGAGGTTTACCTACCTTCACTTGAGATATGTCCTCTGGTCTGAGTCTGGAAATAACGTAGTACTCGATGGCTTCACTATCACGTTTCTGTCTCTCAGCGACCTCTGGTCAACTCTGGCTTATGCCTGAGTAAATTTCTTTGTCAAGGACTTGACTTGCCATCACTGGCTGTATTCGCTAACGAGTTTATGATCCTTAAGATATGTACGTCTACTCCTAGTTTTGAATACTACAAAAATTTAATAGTGATCAAACTCACTCTCGTACTTACTACCAGTTACTATTATATAACATAGTTGAAACGGATTTATAAATTTTTAAACTTTCAAGCACACAGAATTTCCTTGAAGGGTAGGGAAACACATGTTCATGAGCCAGATGCGACGTCAGGGATTAAGATGGCTGCTGGAGAGTAGTTATGCTGTGCTTTGCTACGAAACTTCACGCTCTGTGTTCTACAACTGTGATTGAACGAACTGGAATGGGAGTAGTGAGCAGTAATTCGTTGGAACTTTCTAATAGGATTCGGAAACGGCAGGTGGTATTTAAGGTAGATCATGCCGTGGCTGCTGAGAAAGAAGATCAGTGTTGCCTTGATCTTAAATATTCGGAGACTATTCTTTTCGACGCATCGGAAAACTAGGAAATACTGCTTGGATCTTAAGCTTCAGACTGTACGCTGAATGCCAGTACGATGGGTTTGAGTCGGTTGTGCCAATAAAACATCCAGCGGATTCCATCGCGTTGGCACGTATCATCCATTTAGCTAAATCTTCGAGTATGTTGGCAGTGAAATTACCGCTCCTAATCCCAAATTGCTGCAATACGACTATCAAAAGCTCATTTATCGCCCTGAAAGCGTCTGAACCGTTCTCAAACACATTTGCTACTCATCATTTCTGTGAGGTACATTACATCGCCGCAATATGCGGCTTCTTCATTTATTTTTTTTTTATACTCAATGTATTAGAATAACATTCGCAGGTATGTTTGCTTCAGATCAGTACATTCGATATCAAATTTCTCTTATCGAGATGTTTCTCCATGTGCATGAATATATTTCCAAGTTTTTTGTTTAGTTATTAACGAACTCCCTACATAATTTAGCCTTATTTTGTATAAGGAAACACGGGACACGGGACACCAATTTCTCTATTTATTTTATGTGATCGCCACATTACTGCATTGTGTTTCTTCGTTCCATGAAATTGAAAACTGGGCCACCGTCATCTTTCACTGTACAGTTTGGCTTCCTCTCGTAGGTCGCAGTTTCAGTTAACAACGGAACGTCACGACTGACGCAAAGTAAACATATGACTGGCAACCCAGTTCCAGTCACCAGTTTGCCGGCCGGGGTGGCCGAGCGGTTCTAGGCGCTACAGTCTGGAACCGCGCGACGGCTACGGTCGCAGGTTCGAATCCTGCCTCGGGCGTGGATGTGTGTGATGTCCTTAGGTTAGTTAGGTTTAAGTAGTTCTAAGTTCTAGTGGACTCATGACCTCAGAAGTTAGGTCCCATAGTGCTCAGAGCCATTTGAACCAGTAACCAGTTTGGTTCTACAGCATAGGCATTTCCTACGTGACGAATTTGAACACCACTTCCTATTCACATTTATTGAGACCCACAGTGAAGGTCCGAACACTGGGCTGAATTTTATTAAAATCTTGGAAACTTACTATTTCATCTGGTGCTTATTAGTCAATGTTCTCTGGAGCGTAACATCTCAGAATCACAGTGTCTACAATGGGTCTTAAAAAAATAAACATATAGTTTTTCAATATATTATTACACCTTCCCCAAACTACGCCAGGTGCTTAGGTTTCACGGTTTTACTCCGCAGAAACAGATACTCGACTCGACGAATTCTTGAACCTAGGGGAGCTTCCGGGGACTTCTCAACGTTTGCTATGTCCGCCGAGAGACACCGCATTTACAGGGAGATCACTAACATTTACTCCTGTCTTTCCACTGAAAACATCGTTTAAAATAAGTGAGTTATATCTCAGCAGTTACAAAAGATTAAAAATACTCTGCACGAATGGAAATAATGAAATACGATTTTCTGTGTATAATGGATTAGTCGAGGACTAGACGCAAGTGTTACACAACTTATCAGTAAACTGTATTTTATAAAATTTAAAAGACGCTATTTTAATTTAAAAATATAATAGATGAGGTACAACCTATCACTGTGTGTATAGACGCCTAGATGAAAGCGGGAAACGGAGTAGAAACTGTAGGAAAACTGACCGTCAGGTCGACGCTAATTGGATTTGTATTGAGACTAATAGCAGCTCTTTGACTCGCAAAAACTACGTACTGCAGAACGCACAACAAGTCCGTGCTTTTTCTTCACGGAATGCAGCATTAGACGATCCACCACAAGTCATTTGCTAGTGATGGCACGAAACACATCCCTGTCGTGTAATTGCTATACGTATCCACATCCTCCTTTCTTGGCGAAGAATGAGAAAAGGCGTTCCTATACCCTTCATAGGGGTGAGAGAAAATGAGCATAGTTCTCACTTGTCCCAGGCAGTGCTCCTCAGCAAATAAGCTCTATCAAAGTAATCCCCGACGGCAAGGGACGCCGCGCCGTGAATGAGACCAACGTTTCTTTTCCTTTAGGAGATTGGAATGAGGCAAGGAGGAACTTGTTAAGGCCCGGTGTGCCCGTGAAGGCGGGTGTTGGGTCGCGGTGACTGACGTTGCAATAGGGTAACCGTGAAGTGCAGCGGTTGCTCGTTATGGGCGCAGTCGAGCTAATATACAGGGCAATCTACGAAAGAAAGAAACGGGCTATACGAGGAAGGTATCAATGAGGACACATTCGGAACTTTTTGCTTGTTATCTCTCTAACGCTGCAACTTCTTACCAGGGATGGCTGTATCCCGCTAATCTGCACAGAATGTTTTACCAGGGGAAAAGAAATAACTGCTTTTAAATTATTTTTTCTTTGTCTTTATCTGGTCATTTACACACAAGGGTGGACACCAAAAGCCAACAAATTATCATGCCTAATACGGTGTACTTTGTTGGCACTCAAAAGAGTACCCAATCGTCTTGGAAGGGGTAAACGTATGTCCCGTATGGTTTTGAAGGGAGTCTTATTTCATTCTTCCTCCAAAGAGTTATAAGTAGAGGCAACGATGATACAGGTGAAAGGCAATCACGGACTTTTCTCTTCAACACAGACCACAAAGGCTCGACAATATTGAGACTGGTGTCTTGTGGTGACCAAGAGAGATATGACGATCCATCATCGTGCTTATGATACCAGTCTGGACAATGCCAGCTGCGTGAACAACGGTCTTATCTTGTTGGAAAACAGCATTACCACTGGGGAGAAAATATAGTACCATGGATTGGAGCAAAAATCGTCATATAATCGTTGGCAGTAACGCAATATTGCAGAGTAACCAAGAGATCCAAGGAATTCCACGATATGGCTGCCCAAAACATCACCGAATCTCAGTTGTATTTCACTCTTCGGACGTAAACTCGGCCAGAATATGGAAACAGTGTGTAGCAAGACTCATCCGACCAAATGACTTTCTTTGACTGCTTCACAGCCCATGTTTTATGGCTTTAGCACTACATTTTCCTGTTACGAGCGTTTTCATCTCTGATCAGTGGTTTTGAAATTCCAGCTGGCTCTGCAATTCCCAGCTTCTGGACCTCCCTTCGTGTTGTTTGGTGCTATGAGCCGTCGCGAATGTGACATTGATGTCTACTGTGACTTTTGCAACTGTCTTCCTCTTATTTTTTTGTCACAGTCCTGTTTAATGGGCGTCGGTCAATGATGACTCAACACAGATTTTTGTCTGCGTTGCGACTTAGAGGATGACGTTTTTCCGCTTTCCTAGTATGCGGCATAAATCTTCGATCCTCTGTCTCCCGAAACACCAAACACTTCGGAAACCTACCATACGAACACCCACGTTCAAAGTTACTTAGGTCCGACATAATGCACTCGCAGTTACACAGAACATTATTCTGACCACGGCTGCAGAAGCGTATTGAAGACATTGCACAGATGCCGTTCGTAGTCAAATGTTACAACGCACCCTGCAGGTTTGGCTAGCATCTGGGCATTTATGTTCAAACATAAATTTCTCACAGTGTTTCTATATTTTTGTCCAATCCCTATACATATTCAGCAAGTAGCTATACAGTGACTGGCGGAGTGTATTTCGCACCAAAATTAGCGATGCTATCTCCTGTCCCATTCGCGAAATGAGTGAGGGAAAATGATTATATGTGTCTGTCTGCTCTCTGATCTCTCTTTCCTTATTCTCATGGTCCCCGAGTGAAATTTGCGATGGCGGCAGCATAACGTTCGTTCAGTCTTCTATGAGTAGATGTTTTGTAAATTCATCCAGCAGGGCTCCATGCGAGCTATGTCATCTTTCCACCAAGGATTCCCAGTTAAGTTCCCTGTTCGATGTGTATTGTCATACCTACTTGACATGATCTCCAAACACTGGAACAATACTCTAGGATTGGTCGCACGAACGACTTGTATGCCATTTTCTTTACAGATGCATTCACTATCCGAGAACCTTTTCATCAGGCCGAAGTCACCCGTTAGCTTCACTAAATCAGTTTTGTCGTAGTCCTTTTTCATGTAGCTTCTTAGTATTAGCCCTAAATACTGATACGATGTGCTCTAGATACTACCCACTAATCTTGCTATCGGATACTGCTCAAAATAAAGGATGCCATGAATGTTGTCGTTATCTAAAGTTTAAAAATAAAAAAAGACGGATGGTAGGAGGTTTAGCGTCATAGAAGACGGGACAAAAGCTCGGACAGGGGAATGACTTGGAAGGATATCAACAGCGTCTTTTACCATACCGGTATTCGTCTTAAGCGATTAAGAGAAATCGCTTAAGTGTTGAAGTTGGATGGTCTGACGACGACATGCACTGCTATCCTCAGCAAAGCGCGTCCTGTATACTACCCTACGCCACCTCCTTTGCTGCAAGCTAAAGTTTAAAAGTGCGACCTACGGCTTAGAATATTACCAGGGGCTAGTGCCGGACATGAACCTTTCTCCCAGACTCACAGAAAATTCCTTTTTTGTTATTTGGCTTGTTTATTGAACCATATTGTGCTACACATCGAAGGCCTCTACGACGTTGGGAAGGGGGGGGGGGGGGTGGTCGGGAGACGGGGGATTTGCCTAATGGAATGATCTAAGATAAGGATATCAACGGGAGTTGTGGGTTTGGGAATCTACGTTAACGTGGTGCAAATTTAAACACAGCTACATAGAAATATTATGCCACAGAGAATAGGCACGTATATTACAGCTAAATAACTGTGATTTGATACCAGCTGAAATCGGAGGAGTGAACGGAAAAGCCAGATCACCATAGTTTGGGGAACATACATCAGAAGGCTACCATGTTAATTCAAATAGTGATTAGACAACAAATAAATAAGTATCCGTTACTGGACCGTATAAAATCAAAAAGGCCTGCGTATGTTTGTATATCTGCATGAAGCATGAAGATTGATGCGACTTTTGAATAGGAACCCTTCACTGTCTTAAATTTTGGACAAAGTCTTTCCGTTGTATTTTGAAAAACTCTGTTCCACATTCCTTCTGTCAATCGCATAAACGATTATCCTTGATACCTATCCGGTGTCAGTGGAATATTAAAAATGATAGGGACGCTGTTATCAACTCCCTACTCGCCTGAAATTTTCGAATTAGAGCTTGAAGCTCATCGTGCTGTCCATTACGGCAGACTGAAAGATGCCAGTCCATTGCCATTTAATCAACGGACAATTTCTGTGACCTCGTCCCACAGTTTTTTATGGACAATGATGATTGGCTACCTTGGAAATTCTTTAACTTATTGCACTATGGATCAATATCAAGAAATATGCCTTCAGTGCGACGTCAATGCAGTGGGAATTCGGGAAAACGGTAGATCGTAGTTTAAGTAGTATTGTGGCACATGCTTACGGAGGACCTCGCAGCACGCCAGATACATGCTAAGTGGCCGAGTTCAGGTCGACAAAAACATTGTTTACTTCTGAATTAATTTTGCTTTCCACAGTTGTAAATGTTCCTAATAATGATGTTATGACCCGCAGGCGTCAAATGCATTGAGAGAGGTACCGTCCCAAGTTTCCTGCACTGCACAGATCGTCCGAGTCCCCACATGTCTCAAGCAATTCCTATATAGGGCATCTTTTCTGGCTAAAACTGTACAGAACAACTGCGGAAGTTCGTTCCTCCTGGATAAATCAGTTAGACGCAAATATCCGGATGGTTCTTGGTGTAAATCGCCTATTGACGAAGAAACCCCTGTGCCTTAGTTCATTAGCTACTGCCGCATAAATCTCGTTAGCTTCTGCCGCCTAATACTCACTTTAAGACAGAGAAGGAAAGCAATTAAGCCTCAGCGTCTTCCAGTCACTTAAAGTTCCTGATGGGCTGTGGATAGACAAGAATTTCATTGTACACTGTATTCTAGCGAGGTATTTGTCTTTCCCCCGTTACCCTCAGAGCTCCATGCTTGCAATCAACATTCTTGCAGTTATACTGATTATTAATGTTCTAGCATTTCACATTTGCAATGTCTTATCTCGCACTTATATTAACCTGTGATCTTGCAAAGTTAAACAGTTAAATTGTTGATCGGTTTTTCTTTACTGTCTGTTGAATCCTTAAATTCCTTTTTCATCTCGACCATTCAGGTCCACTGCAGATACAAATGCATTAAAGAGAGATGTAACACAGTACCTATTAGAATTAAACTTCCCTCAGCTTCGGCTAATTTTTACTACAGGCGTTGCTGTTTCAGTAATGTTAGGGGTTGCAAAATGACTTCTTGGAATTTAAATTCCTAATGAACAAAAAATATATATCTGTACTTTTCGAAAAACAGAGCTAAAAGCCTCATGAGGAGCTTATCCGAAAAGCAAGAAGCTGGATTATGTTGCAGAAGTTATAAAGATCAGTTTGCCGGAGCTTCTTTACTGTCTGAATTCTACACAACATTAAAGACGTATTGGTAGAAACACTACGAAAATTGATAAGTAGCTGTTTCTGACAGGAACGCGATTTTATTGACTTTTTATAAACACTTTTCTTGTGTGGTATATTACCAAACGTCACGGTACACCTGACAGGCCCTCTGGGGATATTCTGTTCAAAGAAGAACGGGCCGAGAATAAATGTGCTCCTGAATCTACACCACATAGGGCGAGTGCAATGACTCTTGGTGCCGAATACGTAGTTTAACAGTACTCCAAATTCGGAAGTTTGTATTCACTGCACTCTCTAGCATAAAATGTGCCTCGTCCATAGAATACCGCCCAGCCACATGTCATCAATTTCGAACCGTGTCAGAAACCAAAGAGAAAATTCAGAACGTTGCTACGGATCACGAAGTTTCAGCTGCTGCACCGTTTGGATCTTGTACTGGTACCAGTGTAATATAGACCGCAAAACTTTCCATATTGTTGACCATGGGAAGGACAATTCTCGTGGCAGTGCACGAGCGCTAGCACTACCCAGGGCATGTCCAGTATGGTCAGTTACAGCAACAGAAACTTAGTCAGTAACTTCCACCGAGATAGGATGCCTTCCTCTTCCAGACACCATACCAAGCTCACCTGTGTCTTCGAATTTCATTATCATCTTCTTTAATCCATTTAGTGACATGAGGACTATCTTCAGTTCTTTCAGTTACCGGCACACTCTCAATGCAGCACAGTGATTGCTGAAGTTCACATAAAACATTTTCGCTAACAAAGCACGGTATCTCTTCTCGGTAGCCATACTGTTCACTCCTGTTACGGCTTATCAAATGACAGCGTGGATGTCACATTCTCATTCAAAGAGCGTACAGCGCCAGATTTGCACCTGGTGGCACAATTGTAGCTAATCCTTCGACCATAGATACTAATAGACTGGCCTTGCTGTGCAGAAGCTATAGGGCTCGTGTAG
The DNA here is from genome assembly GCF_023864345.2 of Schistocerca serialis cubense. NCBI lineage: Eukaryota > Metazoa > Arthropoda > Insecta > Orthoptera > Acrididae > Schistocerca > Schistocerca serialis. The sequence continues at coordinate 570,904,650 of NC_064643.1, read as the reverse complement.
CTCCAACATAAGCCACGTGACTGTTGGCAAAACGTGGCGGAATTTCAAATCAGCGGTCTGCCATCCTATGTTTGTATCGTATTTTACCCACATTTCTCAATTGACTGCCAAACGCTTCCAACAAAAATTACTTTTTTATTTGCGAAAAATTATGCCAGAACTACATTTGACCTGGATTTGTTCACAGTACCAATTATAAAATCTAACAGATACATCGAACGCCACTCTGGTGGGCAGCGGGAAGAAATTACCATAAACTATCAATTAAAGAAAAATGTCGTTAAAATTCTTTTAAACAGTAAGAGTGGGCTCGTGTCAAAACTTCAAACATTGTATTCGCCGCGTTTTGAGCTCTAGTCATTTATAAAAGAAAATGGGATATGGGAATTATTCTAACAACATTCAGACCTACAGGCATTGGAAGCACAGATTTCAGAAAACGAAGCATCATCTAACGAACGCCTTCTAGTGTGTGATTTACGGAGCTTAGGCCTCTTCGATTTCATATGCTCCGGAAAATCAAAAAGTGTCGGGATAGCATCACTACTAAGCCAATTCCCTCCAGTCTTAGCCCTATAAAAACATCAGTTTTAAAAATGACAGACACTGTAAATATAAATTATAAATATGCATTTTAAATAATAACTAACCTATCAAAACACTTCTCCTCGAAGTGCTTCGAGTAAATGCGCGTATGTGCAGATGGCTTAAAGTTGTTCCGTTTCAGGGCCTGTATCCGAAGCCATCCTTAAGGAAACTATGAGTAGGAACGAGGAACAGTTATGCTTACTTCTGCAACCGAATTATCACAGATACTTTCCAAAATGTAATATGAGTCTGGCTTTACAGGCATCACTTTCAACACTTTAATTTACGTGATACCCTATTTCAAGTGTAAAAAAACATATAAAAGCCACTTCATCAGATTTCAATAAACGCATCTGCACTATCATACGAGCACACGTGAAATGTAATGCCATTTCCCGCGACAAAACGCTGAGTACAGCCATAAGCGCAACACGAAATAACCATGTTTTGCCAACATTCACGTGACTTCAGCCCAGAGATGTTGGAGCCACGAAAATGACGTCAGGACCAGTCTATTATATTTATGGTCGAAGAGCTAATCTGATTTCCTGCGTAAATAGGTTCCCGCATTAACGCGTTAGCATATCTACCAAGTTCCGTACCGTAGGATAATTACAGTCCGTAGTGAACCTCTGTGAGTCACTGCACTATAATTATAACCACCCAGTTCGACTGATGACACAAGCTCACAAATGAGTCAGTAATCAAATTGGATGTGGAATCTGCAAAATGTGCATTGCTTTTTTAATTATTCTCGGGATTATTTCTTTGTTAGTGGCCTCATGAGAACACACACGTGCATTTCTAGACATGTCACGAGTCTTCCTTGTGTCCTGGCATTACAACGTGTTAAGGAACGGGCGCAGAGGTGGACACTAGGTAACTGCCATTTTGTTACAAAACAGACGGCATTGCGAAGGTACTTGAATGTTGGTCAATGTTATGGAACCCATACCACGTCGGGTTAAAAGGAAACACTGAGTGTGCGTAAAGAGAGGTGGTGCGAAATTCACATTGTCAAGAGCGTGCAGAGAGTATCAAATTCACGGTATTACTTCTGACCACGGAAAACAAAGTGGCAGACGACCGAGAACAGCGCCGTTTGCCTAGAATTTGTCATTACTAATAGACAAGTAACGCAGCGTGAAATAATAGCAGAAAACAATGTGGACTTTTAGGTCTGTGCAGTAACTACAGAGGAAAAAGTGTACTGGACTCAGCATACAAGGCGTACGCTAAGATTTTAAATACAAGACTTAAAAACATAGCTGAAGCAGTACTGCATGAGGAATAAATGGGTTTTAGAAAAGGACGCTCCACAATAGATCCAGTTTCTATTCTACAGCAAATAATAGAAAAACCCAGAGAGTATAATAAAGGGACATACATCGCTTTTATTGACTTTAAAAAAGCTTTTGACAATGTCAATAGACAGAAACTTTGGGAAATAATGACGAATCGTGGATATCCAAAACATCTAGTAAATGAGATAAAAAGTTTATATCAAGACACAAATATCACTCTAGATCTCAATGGTAGAGAAGCTAGTGGGATACCAACTAACAGAGTGGTACGACAAGGCCGCTGCATGTCTCCAACTTTGTCCAACATCTACATTAATGAAATAATACATATATGGAAATCAGAATTTCAGAAAGGCATCTACCTAGACAGGAAATTTCTTTTAAATAATTTTATGCCGATGATGCAGGGATCCTTGCAGATAAGGAAGATGACCACCAGAAAGGAATCTACTTGCTAAAACAAATAAGTGCAAAATTTAACATGGAAATATCAAAAGAAAAAACTAAGACAATGGCCTTCATGAGTAAAGAACCAATCAGAACCAAAACAGTGATATATCAGATGATTTTAGAGTAAGTAAACCATTTCAGTTATCTCGGATGTGAAATGACATATGGGTACAGCAGAGATATTGAAATTAAGCTTAGTAAATTCAGCCAGGTATGTGGAACAATTAACAGAAACCTAAGAAACAAAACCAGGAAAGAAACTCAAATTAAATTTTACAAAACTGTTGCAGTTCCCACACTGCTCTATGGAAGTGAGACATGGGTGCTTTCCAAGAAGTAAGAAAGCCCGATTCAGGCACAACAAATGAAATTCCTTAGAGGTGTTGAAGGTTGCAACGAGAAGACAGGCTAAGAAATCAAGATATTAGAGAAGAGCTGCAAATCTTTAGCCTCAATGATAAAATTCGAGATTACAGAAGAAAATGGAACGATCATATACAGAGAATGGAGAGTGAGAGACTTCCCTTAAAGGCAAGAAATTATAAGTGCCATGTGAGGAGAGACACACGAAGACCCCAACAGAGATGGGTACCGTAACAGGCAATTCCTGTCTAATACCTGAAGAGAAGATGAAGACGAAATATCCGATAGGATAGTGCTTGAGAATTTGGTGTTTAAGGGCTGTGGGAGCAGACGACCGATGCGACTGCCTTTGCCAACAGCACATAGCCTGCATCGCGTCTCCTTGGCTTGTGACTATATCGGTTGAATCATGGACGACTTAAAACGCGTGACCTGGTCAGAGGAGTCACGATTTATGTTGCCTGTTTGTCTCTCTTCATCACTACCAAAGTGAAGTCCTCTAAAGTGTTCTTTAAGTTATGGAATAATGAAAAACGGATGGGGCCAAGTTAGGTCTGTATGGACTGCCAGTCGTGTTAAGTTTTCTGGCCACTAGCGAAACAGACCAGTCTCTGGGCTTTGCAAAACAAATTGCAGCAAATACAACATTTATAATAAACAACACCGACTTTTGAGATAATACTTCTATCAAATGAGTGTGAAAGACCCAGAATCCTTCAGAAAACAAAAGGGCAGATAAAAAATTGGAAGCATGTGGACGCAAACCTGATAGCTTTCTCTCGACAGCTCATAGCTTGCGACACTGTCATCTGCCCTACAGCTTCGAGCTGGCAACTGGGCCTCCGTATGCACTGAGGTGACAAAAGTCTTGGAAGAGCGATGTTCATGTATACAGAGGGCTCTAACATCGCGTACACGAGTGCGAATGAAGTTACGAGGCGTTGGAAGAACTGTCATTAGTACACTGGTGATTCATGTGGAAAGTTGTCCGATATGATTATAACCGCACTACGGGAATTAACATGGAATGGCAGTTGGAGCTAGGCGCATGGACATTCTATTTCTCAGATCGTTAGGAAGTTCAATATTCCGCGATCTACAGCGCCATGAGTGTGCCGATAGTACCTCATTTGGGCATTACCTCTAGCTACGGACAACGAAGTGACCGTTGGCCTTCACTTAACGATCGAGAGGACCAGCGTTTACACACAGTTTTCAGTGCTACGAGACAAGCAGCATTACGTGAAATAACCACAGAAATCAATATGGGACGTATAGCAAACGTATGCATTAGGACAGTGCGATGAAATCTGGCGTTAATGAGCTATAGCAGCAGACAATCGACGCCGATGCCTCTGCTAACACCACGATATCTCCTGCAGCTCCTCTACTGGGCTCATGAGCATATCGGGTGGACCCTAGACGACTGGAAAACCGCGGCCTGATCAGATGAATTCCGACTTCAATTGGTAGGAGCTGATGGTAGGGTATGAATGTGGTGCAGGCCCCACGAAGCCATGGATCCAAGTTGTCAGCAAGCCACTGTACAAGCTGGTGGTGGGTCCATAAGGTTGTGCGCTGCCTTTACATGGATTAGACTAGGTCCTCCAGTGCAACACAACTAGTTGAGGAACATCTGCAGCCATTCATAGAATTCATGTTCCCAAACAACGACGGAATTTTTATGGATGGCTATGTACCATATCACAGGACCACAATTTTTCGCGATTTGTTTGTGGAATACAATAGACAGTTCAAGCGGACGAGTTGGCCACCGAGGTCGCGTTACATGAATCCCATCAAACATCCATGGGACATAATCAAGAGGTAAGTTTGTACACAAAATCCTGCACCGGCAACACTTCCGCAATTATGGAAGGCTATAGAGACGGCACGGCTCTGCTTCTGCAGAAGATTTCCTACGACTTGAGTCCTTGCCACGTCGAGTTGCTGCGCTACGTTGGGTGAAGAGGTCCGACACGATGTTAGGAGGTATCCCATAACTTATGTGACCTCCGCGTATTTTACTCGGTCGACTTCCGTACTTAGATGACGCAAGTTGCAACCATATTCCGGTAGAGGGCTCTGAATAGCAGCATGTAGCGTTTTGGTGTGTAAACAAACTTTGTCGGCGTGTGATAGACCCCTAGAAAAATGAAAACGTGAATTCGGAGAATTTTTCCTCGCAGGCTGGAGTGGCCTAGCGGTTCTAGGCGCTTCAGTCTGGAACCGCGCTTCCGCTACGGTCACAGGTTCGAATCCTGCCTCGGGCATGGATGTGTGTGATGTCCTTAGGTTAGTTAAGTTTAAGTAGTTCTAAGTTCTAGGGGACTGATGACCTCAGATGTTGAGTCCCATAGTGCTCAGAGCCATTTGAACCATTTTTGGAGATCTTCCGCACATCGAGTTCTGTCTCGTTCAGTACTACACGAACGCTGCGAGAGCTGCAACAATCCGATGCCTTATTGTCATGCATCGCCCTCCGTATAGACCCGACTTGGTCCCATCCGATTTTAATCTGTATCCAACACGTACAGAACACCTCCGAGGACCACTTTGATAGTGATGGAGGGGAGCGAACAGACGTGAGGTTGTGGCTTCGTCAAGAAGGTCAAACATGCTCCAGTTACGGTATCAACAAAGTAGTCTCTTGTTAGGAGAAGTGCGTCCCTAACCAGGGTTACTATATTGAGAATTAAATATGCAGACATGAAGAATAAAAATGTGGAGTATTACTAAAGCTTCTCTGTTTTTAGATGCTTTAAGACGTTTCACATGGAAGTTCCGAGGCATTCCGTTTCAGCGCGCTCTCGTAGATGTAGATGCAAATGTCAGCATCGTCACTTTTGTCTACGACAGTCAAACCTTACTGATTTGCTTCACGCAATTTTTCTTTTACCTGGTGATAATTAATTTGAAGGAAGTGGTTCTAAGCGTGTCATTTTGACCACATGTACCTTTTGTAAATGGAAGGTCTTAATAACAGTTAATGATTTAGAATATCCAATTCCAGTTTCCACGCAGTTAGGAGTTGCCCTTTGTGTAGTTCATATGGTTTTCTTTCGTGAGCAGAAGTCTCTCATTAGTATTGTCATTTCCGTTCTTCGCTACACTACTTACACAAACACACACACACACACACACACACACACACAATATTGCATTAGCCTGAAAATAGTTTTGAATATGATGGGAACTGGAAATTATTAATGGAGTTTCTGGTGCCACTTTCACCGGCGCTGATTACTTCCGCCGTTCTCGAATATACGAGAGACGTTAATTTAACAATTTAGGGAGGGAACTGTCAGCAAGACGGTGTTACAGCTTTCCGCCCGGTGTAAACAGCGCGGTATCTGGGATCTCTACGAGGCGAGGAAGTGTCGCAAGTCCATCAGGACGTGTTTACAGGACACAGCGCGGGGGGAGACCCCTGCGGCCAGGGACAAAACGACGACAGCGGCGTAACGGTGCTGCCCGCTGGACGACGGCGCCGCTCCAGCTGAAAAATTTTAACTGCCGGGATTAATAACCGAGTTTACTGCGGGCGTAAATGAGGAACGCGCGGTATCCGTTGGCCGGCGGCGGAGATAAACGCCGGGTCGACGTCCCGGCGGGCAGCGGGCTCTGTCCACATGAAATACCGGCCACGTGTTGCCGCCCAGCAGCCCTAGGGTAAGTAGTGAGAGCCGCTGCAGCTGTCAGCGTGGGCGGCGCCTGGGCTCTGCTAGCCAGCTCCGCTAATCAAGTCTTCTGCGAGTCTCAGGTCGATTACGGTCGATAATGTGGCGTAACCTTTCGACAACTCGTTTATTACCTTCGTTTATAGACGTCGAGTTCAATAGCTGTTCGACACGTCTTCCCTCTTAATTATCTTAATCTTAAGGAGACCTTACGGGCTGTCCCTCTGTGATTTTTCTTCATACTTGTAGAATATGGAGGGCATTGCGCGACACATGTTTCTTAAACTAGTACTGTTGTGTCTGTGCCCTCTTGTAATGTATTGTGGTACCTCTCTGTATGAGGAGAGGGTGGTATAATGGGCGGGTGGCCGGTTTCCTCTCACTACTACACAAAATGCACACGTAATTAGAATATGCTTCATTACAAGAACCAACTGAGTGCTTAACTTATATGATGCCAAATCTGAAGTTCTGTGGTTAACAGCAATCAAATAACATCTACTAATTCTTGAATCTTGTCCGTGTCCATATCACAACTGTATACACTCTACATCTACATGGATACTCTGCAAATCACATTTAAGTGCCTGGCAGAGGGTTCGTCGAAGCACCTTCACAATTCGCTATTATTCCAATCTCGTACAGCGCGCGGAAAGAATGAACACCTATATCTTTCCGTAAGAGCTCTGATTTTCCATATTTTATCTTGGTGATCGTTCCTCCCTATGTAAGTCGGTGTCAACAAAATATTTTCGCATTCGGAGGAGAAAGTTGGTGATTGGAATTTAGTGAGAAGATTTCGACGGAAAGAAAAACGCCTTTCTTTTAATGATGTCCAGCCCAAATCCTGTATCATTTCTGAGACACTCTCTCCCATATTTAGCGATAATACAAAACGTGCTGCCTTTCTTTGAACTTTTTCAATGTACTCCGTCAGTCCTATCTGGTAAGGATCTCACACCGCCCAGCAGTATTCTAGCAGTATCCTTAGTAGGTCTGTTACATTTTCTAAGTGTCCTGCCAATAAAACGCAGTCTTTGGTTAGCCTTCCCCACAACATTTACTATGTGTTAGTTCCAATTTAAGTTGTTCGTAATTGTAATACCTAGGTATTTGGTTGAATTTACAGATTTTAGATTAGACTGATTTATCGTGTAACCGAAGTTTAACGAGTTCCTTTTAGCACTCATGTGGATGACCTCAGACGTTTCGTGATTTAAGGTCAACTGCCACTTTTCGCACCATTCCGATATTTCTTCTAAATCATTTTTCAGTTTGTTTTGATCTTCTGATCACCATATTAGTCGATAAACGACAGCGTCATCTGCAAACAGCCGAAGACGGCTGCTCAGATTGTCTCCCAAATCGTTTATATTGATAAGGAACAGCAAAGGGCCTATAACACTACCTTAGGGAACGTCAGAAATCGCATCTGTTTTACTCGACGACTTTCTGTCAATTACTACGAACCGTGACCTCTCTGACAGGAAATCACAAATCCAGTCACATAACAGAGACGATATTCCACAAGCACGCAATTTCACTACGAGCCTCTTGTGTGGTACAGTGTCAAAAGCCTTCCGGATATCCAGAATTACGGAATCGATCTGAAATCCCTTGTCAATAGCACTCAGCACTTCATCTGAATAAAGAAATGTTCAAATGTGTGTGAAATCTTATGGGACTTAACAGCTAAGGTCATCAGTCCCTAAGCTTACTCGCTACTTAACCTAAATTATCCTAAGGACAAACACACACACACCCATGCCCGAGGGAGGACTCGAACCTCCGCCGGGACCAGCCGCTCAGTCCATGACTGCAGCGCCTTAGACCGCTCGCTGAATAAAGAGCTAGTTGTGTTTCACAAGAACAATGTTTTCCAAACCCATGTTGACTGTGTGTCAATAGACCGTTTTCTTCGAGGTAATTCATTATGTTTGAATTGCTGCATATCGAAGTTAATCATATGGGCCTGTAATTTAGTGGATTACTCCTACTACCTTTCTTGAATATTGGTGTGACCAATGACTAACGTTCCCTCACAGCTAGCTAAGTTGCGAGACAACGACTATCGCTGTGGAAGACTAGGGCACAGTTTGACGTATTGAGTCCCGACGCACTCAGGTACGGAGATTGAGAGACTGAGGCAGCTCGGTCGGCCGCGGCGGCCTATAAGCGCGTGTCCTGGGGGCCTGCCTTGGTCTCCTCTTGTCATAGGCGCACCGAGTTCAGCGCCTACTATACAATGTTTCCCAGTGCCGACCTGTGTGCTGGCGAAGGCGTACGCCAGCACAAATATGACACAATTTTCAAAAAAGTCTTAAAAATCGCGTTTGAAAATCAGATGATATCCGAGCACTGCCAAGTATAAAACATTTCTGTTTCACGTCTGAATTCGTATGTATACAGTTTAATTAACCAAAAGTAGAAAAATCACTTCCGTCTACAAAATATCATACCCTATCATATCATTACCATGAATATCGCTTCTATATGTTCTTGTAACACGTGTGAAATTCCTACTTCAAAAACATCCTAAATCCTATAAAATTTTTCAAATGGCTCTGAGCACTGTGGGACAACTTCTGAAGTCATCAGTCCCCTAGAACTTAGAACTCCTTAAATCTAACTAACCTAAGGACTTCACACACATCCATGCCCGAGGCAGGATTCGAACCTGCGACCGCAGCGGTCGCGCGGTTCCAGACTGAAGCGCCTAGCACCGCTCGGCCACCCCGGCTGGCGACGATGACAACGATGATGATGATGATGATGATGACAACGACGAGGCCTGTTTCTTTTACAGTTGTGGAACGAAACTGTTTTTGTATACGCAGTGCTGCATATGTTTCAATTCGAAATACGGGAGATTTGAAGTCACATTTGTAGAGATATTTTGCGCCAGCGCCGCAAAAAAAAAAAAAAAAAAAAAAAAAAAAAAAAAAAAAAAAAAAAAAAAAAACCGCTACGGTCGCAGGTTCGAATCCTGCCTGGCGCATGGATGTGTGTGAAGTCCTTAGGTTGGTTAGGTTTAAGTAGTTCTAAGTTCTAGGGGACTGATGACCTCAGATGTTAAGTCCTATAGTGCTCAGAGCCATTTGAACCTAAATTATCCTAAGGACAAACACACACACCCATGCCCGAGGGAGGACTCGAAGCTCCGCCGGGATCAGCCGCACAGTCGCCAGCGCTGCAATTTTGCTGTTTCACTTCTCCATATCACACCTAAAAACACTGCAAATAACATATAACATAGCGTAAAGACTGGTGCCTATTTGCTGCACTCGGAAAATGTAAGTGTCGCTCAGGCCCTAGCACAATTCATGTTTTGAGCACCTTGTGGTTAATTAACTCTGTTGCGCACACTGTGTCTTCACTTCTTTGTATTTAATATTTGTCTCGTTTATCTCCAATTTGCGAGGTGCCAAGATGAGGAAGTCTTATTCATTTTTCTTCCTGCTGTATTTCAATGAATAGCTACTCCGTCGGTGCTTAGAGTCATTTTTGCTTTAGTTTACTCCATTTTTAGGCTTCCGTACCTAAATCCGCAGAAACAGAACCCTAGAGGATCGCTTTGTTATAAGTCTGTCCGTCTGTTAAGAACCCTTTCTCGCAGGATGATTCATCAAGTTGAATTTATCTCATACACTAAGATGTGTGGACTTTGGAGGTGTAAACGATTTAAGCTTCTACGCCAATGCAATTAAAAAATATGGTCATTTATGTCACAAATTTGCAAACTCACTCTATCAGATCCCATAGAATACTTCCCATTGACGCAGAACAATGAAGTTTGGCAAGAACCAAAGTTTCACAGCACAAGTAAAGCGAAAATTATTCGGAAGTTGTTAAATTCTACTTGTATCACACAAAAATATCTTTTTGCCATTAGAACTTACATTCATCAATCGTCAAAAAATAATAAAACAATATTACTGCATGCAAGCATAAACTATGAGTTGTTGTAACATTTCAGTAAGTAAATAAAAACATTGTGTTAAATCTTCTCTGTCGGCATATACGGGGAGAACAGTAATAAAACCGAAAAACTACGGGATGGATTGCTGCCTGTAAACGGAGGAAAATGGTGCTATGAAAATGTATCCGGAAATGCATCGTTGTCAAGTGCTGACGAATGACAGTTCCTCTGACCACATGATGTGTGTTCCTTGTGTGTTGCAGGCTGAGCGATTGACGCAGCGTACTGTAAGCAGCAGAATGGTCCGGAATTCACATGGGAAAGGGAACGAGATGGTGATTGTGAGCGGCCAAGTTGAAGAAAACGGTCGAGCGGCAGCACGGTTATTCCAAAACAAATACGCTCACAAACACCAACCACATCACAAAACATTTCAAGCCCTTTTTGGGGGTTTATGTGGTCATGTATGGGCAGGGTGGCGACGGACTTTGCTTACAACATATTTGGAGGACTAGATTCTACAGGATACTGAGACGGGCGAGTTTGACCGCCAACATGGTGTCAGCCAAAGCACGATTGCGCGTTGCCTGCATGACAACCACTACTATCCCCACCATCTACAACGAGTGCAAGGATTATCAGCAGCGGATACGGGAAGGATTTTGTGGATGATTTTGCACCAGCCCAACACAATTGTGGGATTTCTACACCTACATATATACTCCGCTAGCCACCAAGCGGTGTGTAGCGGAAGGCACGATTCGCTCCAAACTCATATTTCCCCCCCTCTGTTCCACTCGCGGATCGCGTGAGGGAAAAACGGCTGTCTGAAAGTCTCAGTATGAGCTCTAATTTCCCTTCTCTTTGGATGGTGATTATTGCGCTGTTTGAAAGTTGGTGCTCTACATCCTCGGCGAAGATTGGATTTCGGAATTTAGTGAGCAGCCCCTACAGCTTAGCGCGCCGTCTATCTGCAAGTGTGTCCCACTTCAAACTTTTTATGAGATTTGTAACGCTCTCGCGATGGCTAAATGTACCAGTCACGAATCTTCCCGCTCTTCTTTGGACCTTTTCAATTTCTTGAATCAGACCCAACTGGTAAGGATTCCATACAGATGAACAATACTCTAAGACTGGACGAACTAACGTATTGTAAGCTATTTCCTTTGTTGAAGGACTGCATCGCTTCAGGATTCTACCAATAAACCTCAATCTCAGTGCGACAATCCATGACTCAATGTGGCAATGTGTGGACGCGTGCATCCAATGAAGGGCACTTTGAACATCGGTTGTGACGTGGATGGCATGTAGCTCGGTGCTTTGTTCGGGTCGATTTGTTGTCTTTGCACGCACACGTCAACTTCCGGTCAGGTGTCCTTAGGACCTTTGTCCTATACTTCCAGTCAGGAGTCCGTCCCTGCAGTTTGTCGGTTTTATTAATGTTCACCCTGTATAAACAGAAGTCCCATGCCTGGGCTAGTCACAGTTGATACGGCTTTGAATGCCCAGGAGCGACATCTTGCTAGTATTGATATCGATAACAGCCAAAAATCATCGAGATTCTCGATTCCCGGGATGGTAGAAATATTCATATGTGTAATCATGTTTGTAAAGAACCTTCAGTGCGTTTGTCCTACTCGTACGTGGCCAGTTTTTAAGGATGCAACTCTGTGGTGGTGGTAAGTTCCTATGGGACCAAACTGCCGAGGTCATCGATCCATAGGCTTACACACTACTTAATCTAATTAAACTAACTTACGCTAAGTTCATCCACATACACCCATGCCCGAGGGAGGATTCGAACATCCGACGGAGGGAGCCTCGCGAACCGTTGAAAGGCGCCCAAAAGACCGCGCGGCTCCTCTACGATATTTTGTTGTCAATTATTCACTTAACCAGAGGAAATAAAAGTTTTGTACTCACAATCTCCCCACAATTTCCCCTAGGTTATGCGACTCGTAACTAGTTAATGTAGCTAGCTGTATATTTGGCGTGTTGCTTCCGTGTGATGCATTTCCGTTGTGTGCATACCCCAATATAAGATGGCAGTATATGCGAAATTCGGAAGTGACAACAAGTGAATAGCGCTCGCATTTCTTGATTGTGCACAAGGAATTGAACCTTATTTCGACCTCTTTCAAGTCTTTCATTGAGCCATTATTTATGTAAATTGTCTCACGAAAGCTGTGACGGAACTTTTGCATACTTTTCGTTTAATTTCCGGATGCAATTAATCATAGCTGATTATTTGTTTTGTTTTATTGGTGATAGTCCCGTATTATTTGCTTCACTTTACGAGAAGGTTAATGTTTCATTGCGAAGCCCTTCCGAGGAAGTATCGAGTTAAATTTCACGGTAGGCTTGTTTCTGGGATAAACTCAGAAACAAACAATTTTCGAAATACTTGTGGTTGGCTGCGTTATTCACCAATCATTATCAGTCGCGGAGTTCAAACGATCCAGCATGAATGATATAGCTCTGATTACAAGAGTGATGCACTTAGACACCGACGACTATGTTAAAACCTTACAAAATGTTTTAGATTAACAGCACTTGAAAATCTAATTTCAAAGTTGATTTTCTTCTAATTCCTTTGACAATAGCGTCTTGCTGCTGTAGGAAAATTGATGTTGGGCACTGAATTTCAAATCCAATAAATGTAAAGAAAATCGATGACGGCCTGTCCGTGAGATCCAGTTGTTGCATTTTTTACAAATCGCAGAATATAACTAGTGTCGTCTCTCTGTTTCTTGGTATACCTTCTTTACATATTCTCTGATAATAAACCAAAAGAAATGAGTGGGCAGAAAATATCATTTGTTTCAAGGGAAGAGGATCAATATATGACCAGTTTCAGGCCTCCATCACCTTATTTTTTAATATTCCTACCCATTTCTATGGATGCGAGGTGGCGCGTGGATTTTCAATAGCCCAGTGGTGGCTGTAAGTTCCTTACATCAAAATGTTCAAAATTTCGTCCTTCAAAATCTCCAAAAAGTTTAAAACGTCATTCTTCTATGCCCTGCATATTCTACAAATTGACTGTCATTAGCAAAGTTGCTCTCTTTTGCTTGTTCCCTGTTGGAGGACTTCGACTAGAAGAAGTTTGGAAAAACGTCACCTTTGACATTGCCATACTTTCATACAAGTTTATCGTCGCTTAAAACTTGTCAAAAGTAACGACCTACATGCACACATGAAATGACGGTAACGAGTAACGGGAAGAAGGGCAGGTAAATGAGCAAAGCTCAGTCACTACCGTAGAAATGTAATAGAAAGATTAGGGGCTAACCGACTCGTCTTGATTCGTCAGTCATGTCGTAGACATGACCTTAACTACTAATTTTTCTTGGAATTGTTTTGGCTAATCGCCCACAGTTGACATCTGCCAAACGTGAAACATGATGATGATTTATTAGTTCATCGTCATTCCAGCCAAATAATGCGCTTTATGAGAACCGTAATGTTGTGCAAGGTGGAATAAACTCAAATCGATGCAATCACACACTGGGTACTTGGTCGGACACGTGAAACGACTGATGTTTCTCGCCCCATTGGCTGCTTATAGGAATGCCATTGTGGAGATGCTTTGCCTTTTCTGACCTCTGATTGGTTAGCATTCGAGACTAGAGACCCCAGAACTACCTGACAGGAAGGGATCCCTAGGAAAATTGTGGGGCAACGAGCACGGCGGAAGACGTACGTTGTGTGAGCGCATGCTGTAAGTAGTATTGGTTTTAATTATGTTTTATTTCACTTGTATGATATTCTTATACAAAGTAATTGTGAAGACAAATGGTACAAGGATAGGTCTTCTGGTGAACAAACAGCATTTGAATTATCATTGCCAACAGTCTGTTCATAATTTGTAGCGATCCTCACTGCAGTCAAAGCGAATGCTGTCAATTAGTGGAAAGAATATTCGCGGTGTACACGTTCACATGCAACGCCCACACCATCAGGTATGCAACAGTAATGACGAGAGAAATATCGCAGGCTCTTTTTCTAAATTAGCGAATACCGAGTTCAGCTTGAGAGTAAATCCTAGTCGTCAGCAACCGCACCATCTTACTCAGTAACTCGCACAGAAGACACGTTTGGTTCTGTGAGCAACAAGGTGCTTCATCTTGTTACAAGTTGTTCCGACTAAATGTTCGTGCGATGGATACTCGAAAAAATATAATAAAAACACGAATGCTCTACAAAATGTGTAATTCATGAGTAACATAATTCTCCGGTCTTTAAGGCACCAAAAAAGTTTTAAAAAGTCATATTTATCTGCGAAAAAAGCTAAATAAAGGCAGGTGATAGAGGGTCAAGTTTTTTTACGCTGTTAAATCTCAGCAGCCATTACTGCCAAAAACAGGTAACCTGGTGCCAACTGCCCAGAAGCTGAACCAGACTTGACCTCGGCCATACATCACGACATAACAAGACGTCTCTCTGCGCCTTTTCTCTGAAGCTGGATGAAGTAGCACAAAATTAGTTTGTGATGTGTAGTACGTGTCATCCCAAAGTCAATAACTAATGGAATGTTCCATGCCGTGTTTGGCTTTGAGGGAGACAGATAATTTGCTTTTCATGACGAATAGATTTATGCTTATATCCTGATTTTATGTTCCCAACAGACAGTGAAACCTCACATTAGTATAACACGATAATCAGCACTAATATCTTTATGATCAGCAACAGAAAAATACGAAAAATAGCACTGGTCTACAAAATGCAACATTGTAAAATTTTCCGACACCAAAATAGGCTAACCTCGTGTATTTCGACCTGCTGAATATGAATCTGGCATTTTTGTTTCCGCGTCACCCACAGTTTTTGGCTAAATCGTACTAGTCACTATCTACTTGTATTAGATTTCTGTGTTGCTTAAACAATATAATTTCTTCTGTAAACGCTAATTTATCAACACAAAGAACACGAAATGCCAATGAAATATGTTTTCGTATGTATGTAAATTATTTCTGGTGTTTGCTACGTCTCCTATGTGTGGCAATGCTATCCTGCAGTAGTGTCCAACATTAGTCATCCATCATACTTGTTGCAAATTGCCCATGCTAGCGTTGCTCCAATGTGGATATGGTCTGATGAAATCTTCCTCCTTGTTC
This sequence comes from Schistocerca serialis cubense, assembly GCF_023864345.2. Taxonomy (NCBI): domain Eukaryota; kingdom Metazoa; phylum Arthropoda; class Insecta; order Orthoptera; family Acrididae; genus Schistocerca; species Schistocerca serialis. The sequence continues at coordinate 570,889,229 of NC_064643.1, read as the reverse complement.
GTCGGAGACTTGTCAAAGAGCACCAGCAGGAAAAGGAACCAAGTGTGAGAGAAGAATGTGAAGTTTGCAGAATATATCACAACCGAGATTAGGGTAAGACTGTAATAGTTCGTTGATTAACACATCACTACTGTCTCTGTTTCCAAAGAAATCAGAACACAGTTTTTGGAAAGAATTCCAACAGTACAGTTCATGAAGGCTCAAAGCTGTGACCAAATCCGGATTGTGAATAAGTTGACTGATTTGAGGGCCAACAAACCTGCTTTCACTTCGGATTGACTCAACGCAGAGAATTTGTGAAGGAACCAGGTCACTTTTGTCCACCACAACAACGAACTACTTCATAAGTCCAAGCTTTATGTGCAGGGACGGTAACAAAATGTCACTCAGATTAACAAATGGAACGTTTGCTATGTTCTTCCAACCAGGTTATATTTGAGAAAGGGCAGGCCACATCTTTCTGTTGCAACGACTCTTCCGATCACGGCTATCTCTTTCCCAGAGGAAACAGCAATGTTTTGTATACCCAGTTGGTAAACCTTTAGGTATCGGAATTACTTTGAAGTCATCACAGTTCTGCTACTCTTGGTTGCTGTACTGAATTTTATTCAACAAAAGTTAATTACTGCTGTGCGTTTCCTTCAAAATAGTGGCCTAAGCTATAGGAACAGGAGAGTATACATTACTATTATGAAAGAGTACCGCTTTGAGTCATCAAGAAATAGTCATCATTCCGCTGATGTATGTTTCATTCCGACAGCGTTAAACAGATCATTCACATCATTGCAGTAACAGAGTAAGTCTTCCATGTCAAAGAATGGTGCGAAGGTAGCCTGATGATGTAGAAAGAAATAAATTCCACTGTGACTGTAGTGAATGTAATTATCCTTGCGAGTACGACAAATCTGAGTTGACTTATACGAAAACGTCGTAAAGAATTAGCGAAATAGCCCTCGAGATAGGCAGCACATTTCATAATTTATTTGAATATTCACGTACCACCCTGATTCATACATTTATTGTTCTCATAAAATGTGGCCATGACATCAGTGTTAACCTCGTAGTCACCTGCTGATGTTCAGTTGAGTGCTACAGAAAACCTGGGCAGCACTAAAACGATCAAAGAGGCCTTATGAAGACACAGGGCATCAGTTTAAAACTAGGAACAGTGTCGCTTATTTACGTAGACACTGTACGCAGAAAAATAAAACCTATGCAAGTTTCACACTCCCACTCCTTTCGATCTGAGTACTCCGTGCCCCATCCCCACCGCACGGATCATGGACATTGCCTTGGTGGGATGGCTTGGGTGCCTCAGAGACACAATAGTCGTACCGTAGGTTCAACCAGAACGGCAAGGTATCTGTTGAGAGACCACACGAACGTGTGATTTTTGAAGAGGGATAGCAGCCTTTTCAGTGACTGCGTAGTGTAGATGACTGAGTGTCCGGGTCTTTCAACATTAATCAACATGAACTTCCCGTACGGATAGTGCGAAAGACTAAAAGAAAGGGGAAACTACAACCTTTATTTCATCCGAGGACTTGCAGCTCTACTGCATCGTTAAATGATAATGGCATCCTCTCAGATAAAATATTCTGGAAGTGAAATAGTCCCCCATCTGTATTTCCGTGAGGTTGCTACTCAGTAAGATAACGTCATTGAAAAAACTAAAACTGCTATTCTACGGGTAGAAGTGAGGAATTTTAGATCCTTGACCGGGTAAGTAGGTTAGAAAATTTAAAAAGAAATGGGTAGGTTTAGCTACAGTAGGAATAGAGAAGTGTCATGATAGGAAGAACAAGACTTCTGGTCGGGTGAGTACAGGGTTATAAAACAAAATCGAACAGGGATAATGCAGGAGTGGGTCTAATAACGAATAAGAAAATAGGAATGCGGATAAGCTACTGTGAACAGCAGCATGAATGTATTATCGTATTTGACGTAAACATTCATGACAGTAGTACAAGTTGAAACGCCAATCAGACTCGCAAGTGATGAAGAGATAGAAAAAACTTGTGATGAGATAGAAGCAATTATTTAGATATTGGGGAAGAGGAAAATTTAATTATAATGAGGGCTGGAGCTCGACAGTAGGAAAATGAAGGGAAGGAAAAATAATAGTGTATATGGACAGTGGCGGGGAATGGAATGAAAGACTAAATAGCCTGGATGAATTTTGAACAGATCGCTAAAACTTGGTTTAAAAATCATTATAGAAGGTTGTGTAAGTGGAAGAGGCCTACAGACACCGGAAGGTTTCAGACTGGTAACATAATGACAAGACAGAGATTTCGAAACCAGATTTTAAGTTGAAAGACATTTCCAGGGGCAGATATGAATTCTGATAACCACTGTATATTATTAAACCTGAAGAAACTGGAAAAGGTAGGAAGTAAAGGAGTTGGGACCAGGATAAGTTGTAGAACCAGAAGTTCTTGACAGTTTCAGTGGGAGCTTTAGGCAACGACAGGGGAAAGAACTATATTAGAAGACGAACGGATAGCTCTGAGAAATGAAATAGCTGAAGCAACAGAAGATCAAATAGAATACAGCCGCGCGGGATTATCCAGCGGTCTGGGCGCTGCAGTCATGGACTGTGCGGCTGGTCCCGGCGGAGGTTCGAGTCCTCCCTCGGACTTGGGTGTGTGTGTTTGTCCTTGGGATAATTTAAGTAGAGTGTAAGCTTAGGGACTAATGACCTTAGCAGTTAAATCCCATAGGATTTCACACACATGTGAACAATTTTTTGATAAAATACAGAAGGCCTAGTAGAAATCTTTAGATATGACGAACGATGTGGAATTTAATTGATGAAAGGAGAAAATATAAAAATGCAGAACACAAGCAGGGGTAAAAGAAATACAAACGTCTACAAATTGAGATCGACAGGAAGTACAAAATTGCTAAGCAAGAATGGATAGAGGACAAACGTAAGGTTATAGAGGAATATATACAACTAGGAGCAAGATAGATACCACCTATAGGAAAATTAAAGAGGCTTTGCAGAAAAGATAAGCAGCTGCGTGAAAATCAAGAACTCGGATGAAAACCCAGTACTAAGGAAAGAGGGGGAAGCTGAAAGGTGAAAGATGTATGTAGAGGGGCTATGCAAGGGAAATGAAAGCAATATTATAGAAAGGGAGGAGACCCTAGATGAAGATGACATACCAATTTGGTTGCTGGAGAAATGTAACGATGTTACGACTTAACTAAGAATATAGGCTAAGGAAAGGAAAACTAACATGTGTCTCATTTGAAAACTTAGGGAAAGCTTTTGACAATGTTAACTTGAATATTCTCTTTGGAATTCTGAAAATAGCAGGAGTAAAATACAGGGAGGAGCGAAAGACTGTTTACAACTTGTATGGAGTCGAGGGACATGGCAGGGTAGCACTGATTGAGAAGGGAATGAGACAGAGTTGTAACCTAACCCCGATGTTATTCAAGCGTTACATTGGGCAAGCTGTAAAGGAACCCAAAGGAAACTATGGAGAAAGAAGTAAAATTCAGGGAGAAGGAATAAAAACTTTCAGACTTGGCGATGACAATGTAATTCTGTCAGGTACAGTGTGTTGAAAGGAGGATATAAGATGAATATTAACAAGGATAATGGAATGGAATCGAATTAAATTAGGCGATGCTAAGGGAATTAATTTAGGAAACGAGACACTAGGAGTGGGTGGTACGTTTTGCTGTTTGAGCAGTAAAATAACTGACGATGGCCAAAGTAGAGAGGATATAAAACTTATACTGGCTAATATAGATTTAAGTGTTAGAAAATCTTTTCTGAAAGCATTGGTCTGGGGTGTTCCCTTATAGGAAGTGAATCATGGAAGGTAAACAGCTGAGACATGAAGAGAATAGCAATTTTTTAAATGTGGCACTACAGAAGAATGCTGAAGAATAGAAGGGTAGAACGTGTAATTAATGAAGGGGTACTGAAGAGAATTTGCTTTTCATGACGAAGAGATTTATGCTTATATCCTAATTTTATGTTCCCAACAGACAGAGAAACCTCAGATCAGCACTAATATCTTTATGATCAGCAACAGAAAAATACGAACAACAACATTGGTCTACGAAATGCAACTTTGTAAAATTTGCCGATGCCGAAAAAGGTTAACCTCATGTATATCGACCTGCTGAACATGAATCTGGCATTGGTTTTTCCGCATCACCCACAGTTTTTGGCTAAATCGTACTAGTCACTATCTACTTGTATTAGATTTTTGTGTTGCTTAAACAATATGATTTCTCCTGTAAATGCTAATTTATCAACACAAAGAGCACGAAATGCCAATGAAATATGTTTTCGTATGTATGTAAATTATTTCTGGTGTTTGCTGCGTCTCCTATGTGTGGCACTGCTATCCTGCAGTAGTGTCCAACAGTAGTCATCCATCATACTTATTGCAAATAGCCCATGCTAGCGTTGCTCCAATGTGGATATGGTCTGATGAAATCTTCCTCCTTGTTCGTTGGAGACTTGTCAAAGAGCACAAGCAGGAAAAGAAACCAAGTGTGAGTGAAGAATGTAAAGTTTGCAGAATTTATCACAACCGAGATTAGGGTAGGACTGTAATAGTTCGTTAATTAACACATCATTACTATCTGTATTTCCAAAGAAACCAACTAAAAGAAGAGATCAGTCGATAGGCACTATTCAGAGTTCAGAATAAAGTAAGAAGGTTCCAAAGAATGTAGGTTGCAGTAGTTATTCGGAGATGAACCAGTTTGCAAAGGATAGAGTAGCGCAGAGAGATGCATCAGATTAGTCAATTGAAGACCACAACAACAACCTACCCCATGCTGGAAAGTGAGGCAAACGATGGACACCACAAATCTTCATCCACCATTTTCTGACTAGAAACATTCCACAATAACGAAAGATGTTATAATTATCGCAGCTCACTGAAAAGTGAAATCTGTTAATAGCCCCGAAACGACCGCCGTACAGCTTTCTTAATCATCGCACATAAATTGTGCTGCAGTCACCACAGATGCCTACTGCAGCGGCAACACCGCAGACAGAGCAGCGATGCGGGATGCCGACTCTGCTGCGAAGTCTGGCCGTCGCAAGATTGTTTACAAGCTAGTACCACAGTTGACAACAAATACGTAGGTGCGGCCAACGTCCATAGGAAAGCATCAACCAGCAGCAGAGTAACGGGACGCGGCGATCAATGAATTGTTTCATGGCGATTACGTGTGTGCAAACAGTACCAGAAATATCGTTCTGCCCTGGGCTAGAAAAAGCCGGCGCCCGTCCGTTCAGCAGGCAGTTCTCGACTCTCCGAGTGCGGAGAAGATCGGTAACCCAGCGGTGTGCCGCCTCGACCATTCTCCCTTCCGCAACGACTGTGATACGTAGCTTTCCTTATTTTAGACTATCAAGCAGCTGCTAACAGCCACTTCGACGTGGAGCAGTTGTATGGGTAAAGAGTAGAAGAGAACTCTAATTATAGGAATTAGTTGTTATTTGCTTGATCTGCAGAAGGGACCCTTATTGTTTTGTTTTGTTTTGAAGAGTGTGTTACTGTTGGTGTTTTTTTGTAGTTTCCTTAATGAAAAAAGAGTTGGTAAAACGAGTTGGTTCTTGCCCCATAAATATACCAGTGGCGATGAGTTTGTTCGACTTCCTGCATTGCTCCATTCTTTGTTGCCATGGCTGAAGGTATTCCAGGTTTGGATGTGCCAAGGGCTCGCGTCCTTCAGCTGTTGGATCGTATGCAACACATGAATGAACTTCTGATTCAGAGTCTGCAGGCTTTGACTAGCTTTCCTCCAGTTTTTTCTTGCCTATGTGGCTCTTGACATCTATCGCTTAGTGCAGAAGTTGCATTTGGAGGTAGAAGCCAATGTCCTCCCTTATGATCACCTGACCACCAGTTAAGCAGAGTGTTTTGATGGCCAGGTCCACATCGTGGCAGTTCATCACAAGTTCTTCAGCTGCCAGAAGCTCCATCGCAGTCTCACAGGGAATGGATCACTTCCCTTCAGCGAGGAAAGAAATGAATTTCGTAGACAATCAAACGGAATCTGCACTGTACTTCAGACGACTTTAATGGATCTGAGAGACGGATATTCTTGTTTTAGTAACCAAAAATTTTTGGCTTTCCGTGATATCAGATGGTTCAAATGGTTCTGAGCACTATGGGACTTAACATCTTAGGTCATCAGTCCCCTAGAATTTAGAACTACTTAAACCTAACTAGCCTAAGGACATCACACACATCCATGCCCGAGGCAGGATTCGAACCTGCGACCGCAGCAGTCCCGCGGTTTCGGACTGCAACGCCTAGAACCGCACGTCCACCGGGACCGGATCGTGATATCAGAACTGAATTTACTTTCGTAATACTGGAACCGAGTTTTGGCATGCCATGAGCTCAGAACTGAAATAACTTTGATAACAGAGGAACTAAGTTAAGTGGTACGTTCACTAACTTGAGCATCGTTAATTTTGTAAACTCTTGGGAGAGAGAAAAAGAATAATCGAAAGGTTGGTTGTATACCGCCTTTCCAGTTACGTATCTGGGATCTGTTTTAACTTGGCTCTCATATAACGAAACCAGTTACCTTTACCGTCGTGGTAATATACGCGATAGCAAGGTAATTTTCAAGTATCAGCTCCCATAAAAAGTGATAAGTACATGAAAAATATCTCCAGATGTTTTTGGTGGTGTTAGTTCCTTCTTGTCGCCTGTAGCACTACACAACACAATTTTAATGGGTTAGAGAAAGCAGATAGCGTGAGTTTATGGGTTTTTTGTTTGATATGGTACGTACTTAGCAACTGGAAACATTGCGGAATCTAGCCACTGATTTCCTTACACGATAGCATAATTATTTCTACACTATTAATAAAATGAGAGGTCTGATATTGAAGTGACTATTATTGCCAGGCCAGAATTATAGATTCTGTAGTTTAATTAATAGAATCAATTTCTGTATTTCCGTCTATGATCACGAATTTGTTATGTCCTCAGACTACCGATTTCGGTCAGCAGTGACAATCTTCAGATCTGTTTTAAAAACATGTCCTAATATAATGGAGTCATAGTGGTATCATGAAAAGATAAACACAAAAGCAGGTTAGCGTTATATTAGGACATGTTTATAAGACAGATCTGAAGATAGTGACTGCTGACAGGCACCGGTAGTCCGAAGATATAAATTTGTGGTGTTAGACGGAAATAAAGGAATTTATTTCACACTTTCTGGATCACTGTTCGCGATCGTATTGTAGCTTTTGAGGCTTAATTTGTAATGTCCTTCAGACAAGCTGTTGACAACTATGGCTGACAATTCTACCGTAGCTACCAATAATACCATTACGGTAATAGATGGACTCGATCCACTACATACTCTTTACGAGATTAAAAAGCCCTCTAACGATCCTTCTTCGAAAACTAAGAACATATCAAAGTTTTCTTCAAAAGTGAGTGAAGTTGGCACACACAGAAATATCGAGAAAGGCATGACGATAAGCAAGAGAGCTCTTTTCCCATAGGCTATCGGGAAACCCACTGAAACTGTCGATGATTTACTGCTCAAGTAATTCTTATTGCTTTCCTCCACTCAGTCTCGGTATCTTGCGCTACTGAGAACATGTCCGCGTACAGCAGCGAAGTGACAGAGTAAAAACACCTTCGACGCCTTAATAAAACCCTGTTAGAATTAACAAGAAGAAAATCTTTTCAGAATAATGTCATCACAAGTTTTTAGAACGCAGGTGTCTGCAATTATGAGCAGGATAATAACATACTCAAATTGCTTTTCACCTGTAACAGCTCTCGATAGAATCGCAACCTGTCCGTAGATAACCATCGGTGTATGCGGCAACCTGATGTTCAGCTATCTCAATTATTAATAAGAAGATAGGCCTTGAACGGATTTCTCTTCTATCGTCAATCGACGCGATGCACCGCTTTGTGTTAGAGACAGGTATGAGGGGGACTTCAAAAAGATGCACATTATTATTACAGGCTAAGAACTTGTTGGCACCATTTCATTAAGGCTGGATGCAGAATTCCCTTTGGTCTGTATACCATTCAGTTTTCATAGTGAATGTGTATGCAGTTTAGACGTTTTGCCTACTAGAATCGTACTGTCTGGAGTATTTGAACTTCGGAGTACATTTCCAGTTGCTGAGACATTTCACTCCCACACTGTAATGCATCAGTTAACCTTACAGCAGCAAAATTGTGTCGGCAGGGAACCCAGAACATGTACTCTCTTCTGACAGTGTACCGTGGTTTGAGCGCAGGGTGACACGCGAAATACTGGTCGGAGGCGATTGGGGCTTTACTCGAGTTGCAAAGCATGATAAGTTTCCGACATTTCCTCTTCTGCGTAGTCGTGTGATCCCCTGTTGTTTCCAAAACTTGATAAAACTTAACAGTAAAATTGCTGTGGCTCGATGAATTTTCTTCGTATACGAGGGCGTGCTGAAAAGTTACGCTTCCGAATTTTTGTGTGAAAACTCTGAAAGTTTTTTAAATAAAACAAACATTATTTATATCCTACGTATTCACCCTTCACGTCTACATATTTTTTTCTCAACGTAGTCACCCTGGTGATGAAAGAATTTCTCCCAAAGAGAACCAGTTTGCTGATAACCGTCACTGTAGAATGTTCGACATTATTGACGGAGCTACAACCTCACTGCTGCTTGGACCGCTTCATCACTATCAAGGTGCAGTCCTCGTAGGTGTTCTTTAGGTTTTGGAAACATGAAAAACGGATGGGGCCAAGCTGCGTCTGTATGGAGGATGATCGATGACAGTGAAACCAAGGTGTGGGATTGCTGCAGAATTCTCAGTGCTCGTGTGTAGTGTAGCATTGTCATGATGAAAGAGACGGTGCTCCATGTGTGGACGAACTTTTCGAACTCGAAACTCGCATACTGCACGTTGTTCCTCGCGCACCAATGTAGTTACGGTACTTACCGCCATGTTACGCGCTACGATAACGGAACCCTCTCGCGAGGGCTTAAAATATGTACACAAGAAGAATAAAGCTGTAGTAAGTTAATAAAGTATACTCTATTTAAAAAAGCTTTAACGGTCTGCATATAAGAAATTCGGAGGCATTATTTTTCAGCACTCCCTCGTATGAAACCACTGAGTTTCAAATATCTGTATTTTATACAACTTTCAGTTTATTTTCTGATATGTTTGGGATATGATTTCGTGACATATTTTGCCTGCCTAGTTATTAGTACGATGTAACAGCCTGTTATCAAATATTTTCGTGGTACAAGCAGTTAGATGCACTGTAAGTATGTCACCGTGGAGTATGAGTGTACAGTTCAGCGTCGTGTTTGAGTAGTTGATGCTGATGATGATTATGGTAAGAGGCCAAGTTTTTGTACATAGCGTATTTCTCTTTAATAGTAGCAATGTTGTCGACGAGTGTACCTCTCCACATCCGAAGACATTAGTTGACATGGCGGCAAAAGGAGGGACTCTTGCACTAAAATTAACGGATATAGCTTATACTCCGTTAGCAGCACACTCTTCAAATATAATTAATATGATTTCTGCATCGTATTATAAAACGCCGATTCTTCTACACGACGATAAATGTAGAACAGAAGTAAAAGTGAAAGGAGTATAGCGTTTTCTTGTCCATTCAGTTAGCAGCTTGATGGCAGATTAAGTATATAGCGGTTTACGCAGGTTTTATTGATGTTAATACGATTAAGCCTCAGTTCTTGCACCACAAACGTGGAAACGTTACAGTCTTCCACAAGACCGAAACAATTATTTCAAACTACTGTAGTGCTCTTAACACCCTTCCTCTCCTCTCGGATGCAACTTTTTTTTATTTGTGAAGTAACAGGGTGTTACTGGTAAGAGATAAGTAATATCTAATTCATCAGTATCCTTAAAAAATTCTGTGTATGCCTTTGAACGGCTAAATTTAGCCACAGAGTTGGAATGTAGCATGTTCTAATCGATATCGTTGCCGAATCAAAACTGTTACACAGTTTGCGCTTGGAGATAGTAAGTATAAAAGAAAATTTAACGTCTTGTCGACATCGTAGCTATTACAAACGAAAGACCTGTAACTGTGGAGCATCGACCATATACTATTCAACTGATTTAGGGAATGTACAGTTTTGTAACAAGATAGCAGTATACCTAGGGGGTGTAACTGTTGCGGCCCATCGCTCAGTGTTCGGTAAAGATGAAGACAAACCCATTCTACCTCAAAGAGTTAGCAGATCAAGTACGATTACTTAACAATGAAGAGACAGAGAACCTATAAGTGCAAGAAAAGTTGTCGTCTAACTTGGTTTCAGGTATGTTTCCTAATTTGATTCCACATCGATGCCATTATTTTCTCTCGTCTTTAACACTCAGGCTACATTTATCTGGAGGAACATACATACTTCAGCCAGGAGACGGAAACAGAATAGCCACTGTAAATGTATTCAAACTGCGTTATCTAAGTTGCCTCTCGCTCTGCAGCAAGTGTATTAAGACAAGAACTGATGTCAGAAGCTACAAATATAATGTGCTTGTGTCTGACAATTTCTACCGTAGCAGAACTTTAAGAAGTTATCTCTGGTCTCGAATACTTCTAATACAGATGACGCTGTAGGGACACTAGACGTTGTGTGTGTTTGCCTAATGCATTTACGGAAGCTAAAATAAGTGATACTCTGAACAGTAAGAGAACTGCACTATCGGTAGCATAGAAACTACTTATGAACTACGATGTTTCCTGACGATTAGTTAGTCAGATAAATGGAAATTGAAGGTATACTGCTAATGAAGATATACTCATTCGTATTCCAAATCAAATAGGTAAGAGCCGGACAAATTGTACTGCTTATCAAAGATGTCTGATTAGTATTTAAGGCACTATTGTATCGTAGTACACTACTATACAAATCGTAGTATACTACTATACAGATATACCGTATACACACCATTATTTAAATAAAAGCTTACCAGTAACCATTCTTGGTGCACGAAGTGCATAAAAATTAATGACGTTGGTTCTTGGAGAGTATGGAAAGGAAATTCGAGAGACAGGAAACTGATTACATCATATGAGCGTAACTCTCAAACAGTTCACAAAAAATATTCATGGAATTCACAAAACAAAGAACATGATACGAAATAAAAGTTTTCTGGGTATAGTACCGCGTCATAATGTAAAAACTACTGCTGCTGGAGGAAAACCAACGTTTCGGCCACGGTTGCAGCGGCCTTCTTCTGGGTCTAATGGTGCGTTCTAGCTAAGCTGTGTCCTTTATATTTTGTTGTTAGTGTTCACTCCGCATGCCATTACGTCATAATTTTAAAAAGGTAGTTAGTTTCATTGGCCACTTAAGGAAGAAGGAGAGGGAACGTTTTTTTCTCCAGCAGCAGTAGTTTTTACATTATGACGCGGTACTATACCCAGAAAACTTTTATGTCGACTTACTCTGGCCGCGGAAGCCTACGCAATTATAAAGAACGTGAGACTTTACCAGGTGGACGAACGGAGGGTACTACCACTACCTAATGAGGTGTTGGTGTATCATCAAATATTCTCTATAAAATCTAAGACAAAGGAGCTAGCGAAAGATGTTTCATTTTAACCGAATAGTAGACATCGTTTTGCACTTTGTTCTTATATGCGGCACGTCCAGTACATTAGGCAAGAGAGTGGCTAGTTGATATATGAACCTGCTCTGGGGGAGGGGGGGGGGGGGGGCAATTACTAAACTGACCGGCGAAAATAGCATCCCATTCATAGCACACATATACCATTTTCAGTGAAAATGAAAAAAAAAACGAAGATTCCATGGAATGCAAAAAATTTGGAAATCACTTAAGGTAAATTGCGAGATGGAAACACTGACACAGAACTCAACATTCTTCTCCAAATCGTTTTCTCAGTCCCTAATGAGATGGTCGTTGACGTGACGTTAAACTCCAATATTGCTTCCCTCCTTCCGCAAATTGAGTGTCATTCTATCTCGCCGCCCCCACATGATGTAAAGTACTCAATATTAGCATATGAGCCTTTTCGAATGATCGGTCTCCAGTGAGTTTGACATATCAAGACATACCGGTTCCTGCACCTGTGAAACCATTGGATAAAAGAGAGTCGTAACTAGCAACGAGCTATTGGACCACGCATTATGGCTCTGAGCACTATGGGACTTAACTTCTGAGGTCATCAGTCCCCTAGAACTTAGAACTACTTAAACTTAACTAACCTAAGGACATCACACACATCCATGACCGAGGCAGGATTCGAACCTGCGACCGTAGCAGTCGCGCGGTTCCGGACTGCAGCGCCTAGAACCACGCATTGTGATCACAGAAATAGATCACTGCCGACTATCCGCGTGGCCATAACGTCCCACACAGCTTCGTTGCCAGCGCTGACAGTGCGCTGAAGCACTGCAACAGACCTGAACCTTCCTGCGTCGAAATTCCATACCATGTGATACGACCAGGATTGGTGGAACGCATAACATTTCGTTATCTTCCATTGCCTAGAAACCATAAAATACATTTGATGCCTTGAGACGGGCTTACAAATTTTGTGACAGCGGTTTCCCCTGCGTGTAACTAGGTCCTCTTTGATCATATGTCAACAAGTAAGAGACATGGGGGATCGCATCATACTGAATTGTCAAACAAAGTGATCAAACGCGGTTCTCTTACTGTTATCATTTATGAATTTTCATTCACCATATAGATGCTATAAAATGCACTTCAGTTACATGTATGGTGATACTATTTTCGTAAGCATTAGTATTTTTTCTTTCGCTGTTCCTCATTCAGTCACGAGGATTTTGTAACATTAAGTGTTTTTTGCTAGCGCACTTTCTGTTCTGGATTTTCTTTTAATACTCTTCCACATGTACCTGTACGTAACTCTGTTCTGTGATTGGTCGGCCGGCCGCTGTGGCCGAGTGGTTCTAGGCGCTTCAGCCCGAAACTGCGCTGCTGCTACGGTTGCAGGTTTGAATCCTGCCTCGGGCAGTGATGTGTCTGATGTCCTTACGTTGGTTAGGTTTAAGTAGTTCTAAGTCTAGGGGACTGATGTTCAGTCCCATAATGCTTAGAGCCATTTGAACCATTTTTGTAATAGGTCGTCGGAGAAGATCTGTAAAAGGTGCGATGCGGCTGCAATGTTCACGTTTAGGTTGATGTTTTAGTGAAATACACTGCTGTCTAGAATTAAAGCAACAACCGCTATTTCCCCGTCCTGTGTCTAACTCACAACATAATCATACAAACTGTTAAAAAATGTCCGTACGAACGCGTTCTGCATGGAGGGAGGCATTCTGGTCAACGGAAACCACACCAACGATGACGTCAGGACACCTATCAAAGCCTGGAACCGCGCGACCGCTAAGGTGGCAGGCTCGAATGCTGCTTCGGGCATGGATGTGTGTGATGTCCTTAGGTTAGTTAGGTTTAAGTAGTTCTAAGTTCTAGGGGACTGATGACCTCAGATATTGAGTCCCATAGTGCTCAGAGCCATTTTTGAACACCTATCAAACGGGGTTTACAGTGTAGTCCCACATCCATAGTCGCTGTGTGCACAATCATAGACAGTGCCGTATGGCACAGACACCTACAAGGCTTTTGAGATGGATTGCCATAGGAAGAATGGAAGCAGAACAGTTGCAAATTGATGTGGCCCGATAGCTTAGTGTGAATCGTTCTGTTGTTTCTTGGATGTGGCGGCATTTTATAGAGATCGAAATCTTATTCCGAAGGCCAGGCCACGGCCGACCGCGTATGACATTAGAAAGACAGGACCGTTATTAGGCTGTATGGACACAGCGATACTGCACTGCACGGCAGCTGGGTTGTGGCCTCTCAGCACCCCCTGGACGTGTTGTACCGAGGTAAACGGTGTACAGAAGGCTTCAGCAGAGTGACCTTTACTGTCGGAGACGTGCTGTATGTGTACTTCTGACGCGTCTTCACAGAAGGGAACGTCTAGAGTTGAGTAGTTCACATGCCACCTGGACGGTTGAACAGTGGGCCAAAGTTGTCTTCACCCACGTGTCCCGATTTGGCCTGGGGAACGATTCCCGACGGATTCGCATCTGGAGGGAACGTGGAGCACGACCTTTATATGTTGCAGTTGTTAAAGTTTTGTTTTCTTTACATTGTTTTTTAGTTTACTAGTATCTGTTTATACTGCTTTGCGCCAAAATAAACGTAACCTTGCAGATTTTTCGTTCGCTGCTTTAATTTTGGACACTGCCGTATTTTCTTTCGTATCTTCTCTGTGTACACGTAGTCAGACGTGTCTGTAATGATTAACATAATGATAACGTCGGCCCCATGAGAGATCCGGAAGTTGTTCGTTTCTTAATTTAGCGAGACACGGCAAAGGTATTCTCTGCGATATACACATTCTGTATGGTAGTATTTCTAACAAATGACATGACTTGCGTATGACGAGAGGTGCTATTATTTGCGATTAGTGGTTAGTGATCTTGCACATCCCTGTTAGAGGGCGTCTGCGTGACGATCCTAAATTAGTTGCCACCTACTGATTATTCCTGGATGCATAAAATTGAAAAAAAAATCAAATAAAAGAGTTGTTAGCTGTCCATGATTGGCAGCTCACTAATGAAGGCAATTAAGCAGTAAAGTAACGGGAGGACTTACACGCCAGCACAGTAAATTTATTTCTCGTGCGTCGAATTGCGCATGACCTCCGTAACTGAATATGGCTAATAGCTTTTTACGAGTGTGTTAAGTGTACGATAATAACTCAAATACTATTTTTATTTTTCTTGCAGAACTGCCTCTCACGTTGATACTGATTTCTTTTTACACTTCGATATCGGCTTCTGTCAAATAGATTATAACACCATGAATGCTATAGGTTATTGCTGTATCTTCCGATGTTACTACACTCCTGGAAATTGAAATAAGAACACCGTGAATTCATTGTCCCAGGAAGGGGAAACTTTATTGACACATTCCTGAGGTCAGATACATCACATGATCACACTGACAGAACCACAGGCACATAGACACAGGCAACAGAGCATGCACAATGTCGGCACTAGTACAGTGTATATCCACCTTTCGCAGCAATGCAGGCTGCTATTCTCCCATGGAGACGATCGTAGAGATGCTGGATGTAGTCCTGTGGAACGGCTTGCCATGCCATTTCCACCTGTCGCCTCAGTTGGACCAGCGTTCGTGCTGGACGTGCAGACCGCGTGAGACGACGCTTCATCCAGTCCCAAACATGCTCAATGGGGGACAGATCCGGAGATCTTGCTGGCCAGTGTAGTTGACTTACACCTTCTAGAGCACGTTGGGTGGCACGGGATACATGCGGACGTGCATTGTCCTGTTGGAACAGCAAGTTCCCTTGCCGGTCTAGGAATGGTAGAACGATGGGTTCGATGACGGTTTGGATGTACCGTGCACTATTCAGTGTCCCCTCGACGATCACCAGTGGTGTACGGCCAGTGTAGGAGATCGTTCCCCACACCATGATGCCGGGTGTTGGCCCTGTGTGCCTCGGTCGTATGCAGTCCTGATTGTGGCGCTCACCTGCACGGCGCCAAACACGCATACGACCATCATTGGCACCAAGGCAGAAGCGACTCTCATCGCTGAAGACGCCACGTCTCCATTCGTCCCTCCATTCACGCCTGTCGCGACACCACTGGAGGCGGGCTGCACGATGTTGGGGCGTGAGCGGAAGACGGCTTAACGGTGTGCGGGACCGTAGCCCAGCTTCATGGAGACGGTTGCGAATGGTCCTCGCCGATACCCCAGGAGCAACAGTGTCCCTAATTTGCTGGGAAGTGGCGGTGCGGTCCCCTACGGCACTGCGTAGGATCCTACGGTCTTGGCGTGCATCCGTGAGTCGCTGCGGTCCGGTCCCAGGACGACGGGCACGTGCACCTTCCGCCGACCACTGGCGACAACATCGATGTACTGTGGAGACCTCACGCCCCACGTGTTGAGCAATTCGGCGGTACGTCCACCCGGCCTCCCGCATGCCCACTATACTCCCTCGCTTAAAGTCCGTCAACTGCACATACGGTTCACGTCCACGCTGTCGCGGCATGCTACCAGTGTTAAAGACTGCGATGGAGCTCCGTATGCCACGGCAAACTGGCTGACACTGACGGCGGCGGTGCACAAATGCTGCGCAGCTAGCGCCATTCGACGGCCAACACCGCGGTTCCTGGTGTGTCCGCTGTGCCGTGCGTGTGATCATTGCTTGTACAGCCCTCTCGCAGTGTCCGGAGCAAGTATGGTTGGTCTGACACACCGGTGTCGATGTGTTCTTTTTTCCATTTCCAGGAGTGTATAATTACTACAAATACTGAAACCAAGTAATGCTCGAGGCTGCTTCTCCATTTGGGTCAGTTTCCCAAACTCTGAGATAGAGACGTTTCTTTTTATTATCTTGTGTCCTCTTGCTTTATCTTCACAGATTGTGAACTGCAACGATCTTAAAACTTTACACACGAGGCTCTCCCTTATTAGTTTATACGAGGGTTATTCGGAAAGTACAGAAATTCGGTCGCAAAATGAAAAATACAGTGAAAATCTGATGAAGCTTTGCACAGATGCTTTGTTCACTGTGTCTAGTACACCTATCGATCGCATCATGTTGCTCTTTGATTTCTGAGCTCACAGTGAGAACGTAATTTAGCGTCTCCCGCCAAGTATGAGGGCCTGGCGAAAGATTTCGCCTGCAGCTATGCACTCCAGATAACATAACTGTCATGCAGTTCGTTCTACATGACAATTCTCGGCCGCACGCTGCAGGGGCATTGAAGATGCTCCTGCAACGTTTTCGATGGGAAGTGTTTGATCACCCACAACACAGCCTGTAACTGGCTACCCCTGAGGTTCATCTCTGTTCACATGACCTGCTAGCTATGAAGACAATATTTTGATAGAGACAAAGAGCTGCAGTCCAGAGTAGAAAATTGTCGAAAAGCAGTGGCGGCTGTCTTCTATAACGAGGGAATTGAAAAGCTGGTACAACGCTATGACAGATGTCTAAGTCTGGGCGGCGACTGTGTAGAGAAGTAGCTGGAAGGTATAGCTAACCTTTGAAAATAAAACAGTTTTAATTTTCACTTGGTTTACATTTCGTGACTCATCGTTCCTTGCTTTCCGAATAGCCCTCGTTTAATTCTCAGCTAATGATTATGGCACTGCGTTGGATAACATTATATGTTAGTGATGTAGAAATCTCGCCTTAGTATTACGAAGGAAAATACAGAAACAGTGGTGACTGAACTTTTTTAAAAAAACACATGTTATTCCAGCAGGTAATAATAGAACTTTTGATATGAGGAAGAATTACGGCATAAAATATACAAAATATGCTTTGTTTAACTACAAGGAAACTAGTGAACATCAGTGAATCACTGGAAAATTATTGATTAAGTATGGGGATTACTTTTTCGAGTTCAGTTTTTCATTTTTGTTAGTAACAATACAGCGTACTTCACTATTATTCCAGTTCTGTTACAAAGATAATGGTAAAAGACAAGGTTTTCAGCAGACTCGTTTGATACGTTTTGGCTTCTGAGATTAAACTCACATGGCCGTGCACTGTATAAAACCACCCAGGCACCCGGTAGCAAGTGATTCCACAAAAATTGCTTACGTAATAGCGAGGATGTACAATAGTGTCTTCTAAATCCACCGTAAAAAGTCAAAATTTGGCATCCAGCTTCATTTAAAAATGAAATCTGAAGGTATATCTTTGCAATAAAAGTGTATCAACACAATTACACTAGTATCCGACCTGTAATATCGAATGTTAAGGGCAGTTGTTTGCCTGTGACAAGTGATCTGTGACTGATGCTTAATGCTATAGGCGCTTCACTCCGCATAGCATTTCTCAACGGCAGAAATTGAAATGAATATTTCACCAAGCAACCAATGAAACTTGCCACCTACCATCACTGTCAAAGGATAAAAAACGAAATTGACCTATTGGGAATATATTCTTACAAAATTTTGTATAAATCGTAGAGGAGCAGCCGATGTTGACAGCATGCAACTGAAACATGTACTTGGCAATGTTTTACAGTGCTCCAATTTAAACAGCACATCGAGTGTATTAAAGAAAATACGTGGTTTATTGTATATTAAACCAAGCTCTGTGTGTAAATGTAAGCTATGTTTTGATGTATGATAGTTCTCTATGAAGAGGAAAGCAATATGAGGGCTTAACGTCTTTCGACGACCAGGTCATTAGAGACAGAGCACAATCTCGGGTTGGGAATGGCTGTGGAAGAGAATCGGACATGTCCTTTTCCAAGGAATTATGCAGACATTTGCCTTAAACGATTTAAGAGAAATAACGAAAAAAAAAAAAAGAATCTAGATGGTGTGATGAGGGATTTGAACCGCTGTCAACCGAAGTAACAGTTCAACCTCTTAATAATGCGCCATCTCTCTTCATCTGCTACGTTAGTTCTAAACAGAATAATAAAATTGCTTACACTTACTCAGTGCTTTCTTTACTGCAAGTTTCTTGTTACAAGACAAAGAACGTAACTTCACCACCTAAGATAACAGGCACACAAGAGCAGCAAAAATAACTACTAGTACATCGTACTTGCGGCAAATGTAAAAAGACTAAATAATGAATACTCTGCAGATGATGTCTGTATGTTGCTGAAATGCGTCGTGACGGAGTAAATGTGACTATCAAAAAGTCATTTGTGATACCGCCAACACTGGCAGATGGAGGAAGGGTGCAAGGGAATGTCTCTGTTCTTTCCTGCCATTTTTGTTATTTCAAGCGATTAGGCAGTAAATTGTTTTTCAGCAGTGTAGCAGAATCTTATCAAGGATCATAAAATATCTCTTATCGAGAAAAATTGAAAGAACACGAGGAGACCTCATTCTGTTCTGACTGTAGAACGCCATGGACGTAAAGACGAAAGATACCCAAGCAGCATAGAAAAGGAATATTTTTGTACTCGATTTGTTTAAATGAGTCAAGGACTGACGAGTCCTAGGCGTAAGAATAAACTACCTTTGTAAATTTTTCAAACATCATTAACCTATTACGCAAAATTTTGAGTATTTTCAGTTGCTGCTGATTTCCGGAGAACGATTAATATCCAACCGCTTGGAAGAAAAGTTTGTTGTTGTTGTTGTTGTTGTTGTTGTTGTTGTGGTCTTCAGTCCTGAGACTGGTTTGATGCAGCTCTCCATGCTACTCTATCCTGTGCAAGCTTCTTCATCTTCCAGTACCTACTGCAGCCTACATCCTTCTGAATTTGCTTAGTGTACTCATCTCTTGGTCTCCCTCTACGATTTTTTCCCTCCACATTGCCCTCCAGTACCAAATTGGTGATACCTTGATGCCTCAGAACATGTCCTACCAACCGATCTCTTCTTCTAGTCAAGTTGTGCCACAAGCTCCTCTTCTCCCCAATTCTATTCAATACCTCCTCATTAGTTATGTGATCTACCCATCTAATCTTCAGCATTCTTCTGTAGCACCACATTTCGAAAGCTTCTATTCTCTTCTTGTCTAAACTATTTATCGTCCACGTTTCATTTCCATACATGGCTAAACTCCATACAAACACTTTCAGAAACGACTTCCTGACACTTAACTCTATAGTCGATGTTAACAAATTTCTCTTCTTCAGAAATGCTTTCCTTGTCATTGCCAGTCTACATTTTATATCCTCTCTACTTCGACCATCATCAGTTATTTTGCTCCCCAAATAGCAAAACTCCTTTACTACTTTACGTGTCTCATTTCCTAATCTAATTCCCTCAGCATCACCCGACTTAATTCGACTACATTCCATTATCCTTGTTTTGCTTTTGTTGATGTTCATCTTAAATGATGGTTTCGTGCCTTTTATTTGCTATTTGGAATAAGACCAAAAATTTTGTTGTTATCTCTCAAGTTTTCTCCGCGTGAATAATCAGTGGTGTATATCTGCGTGTTCAGCACAGTTGTTGTTTCCATTTCCTGTACAATATTTCGACGAACGACGCAGTCGTCTTCTTCAGTGCTGCTAGTTATGATCTACGCACAAGAGCTAAAGAAACGGGTACACCTACGAGCATGCAAGTGCCGAAGCACGACATGGCATGGACTCGACTAATGTCTGAAGTAGTGGTGGCGGGAACTGAAACCATGAATCCTGCAGGGCTGTCCATAAATCCATAAGACTTGGAGGGAGTGGAGATCTCTTCAGAACATCACGTTGCAAGGCATCCCTGACATGCTCAACAATGTTCATGTCTGGGGAGTTTGGTGGCCAGGGGAAGTATTTAAACGCAGAAGAGTATTCCTGGAGCCACTCTGTAGCAGTTACGAACATGTGGGGTGTCGCATTGTCGTGATGGAATTTCCAAATCCGTCGGAATGCACAGTGGACATGAACGGACGCACGTGATCAGACAGGATGCAAAATTAGGTGTCACCTGACAGGGTCGTATCTAGGCGTATCAGGGGTCCCGTAACACTCCAACTGCACACGTCCCACACCATTACAGAGGTTCCACCAGCTTGAATAGTTCCCCGCTGAGATGCAGGGTCCATGGACTCATGAGGTTGTCTCCCAACCGGTATACGTCCATCCACTCGATACAATTCGAAACGGGACTCGTTCGACCAGGAAACATATTTCCAGTCATCAACAGTCCGATGTCGGTGTTGACAGGCCCAGGCGAGGCGTGTGTGTCATGCAGTCATCAAGGATACACGAGTGGGCCTTCGGCTGCGAAAGCATACCGATGATGTTTCGCTGAATGGTTCGCACACTGACACTTGTTGATGGCTCAGCATTGAAATCTGCAGCAATTAGCTGAAGGGTTTTAATTCTGTCACGTTGAACGATTCTCTTCAGTCGTTGTTGGTCCCGTTCCTGCAGAATATTTTTTCGGCTGCAGCGGTGTCGTAGATTTGATGTTGTAGTAGGTTACTGATATTCACGGTACACTCGTGTAATGGGCGTAGTGGAAAATCCACACATCGCTACCTCGGAGATGCTGTGTCCCATGGCTCATGCTCCAAGTATAAACTCACTTAAATCTTGATAATCTGCCACTGTAGCAGCAATAACCGATCTAACAACTGCGCCAGACTTGTTGTCTTATACAGGTGTGTCGACAGCAGCGCCGTATTCTGCCTGTTTAGATATCACTGTATTTGAATACGCATGCCTACAACAGACTCTTTGGCGCATCAATGTATGCGTCCTCGTTACCTGGGCTCCAAACAGACTGTCAAGTGTTGGTCTCATGTCGCCATTTATGGGCGACTGTGACCTCGATTGCGGACGCCCATTTATTTTTCAGAGACCGCACTTATATTTCACGAAACGCACATTGTCGTAACGGCGGTTCTCAGTTATGTTCGATCTGATGGCCGGCTATATACGAATAGAGTGTCGAACCCCATGCCTTGTTTAAAATGAAACCACGGTCCTGTTTATTAGGTTTTCCGAGATTTTTAATTCGATAGTCTGCTTAATTACGCAGTCCCTCGAACTTGGCATTTACACCACGGTACTAGGCTCATTACACACTGCAAAATAATGTTAAGCGAACAGTACACATGGTCGGATGTCAATGTAACTTCGTACATGTAGATGACAACACACCATCGGTGGGTATGTCAGTAATTAGAATTGCAATTTCCTGTGCCAGGCACAAAGGACAGCAGAGTGAATAGGGCCAGGTGCTAAGTGATCACTGTGAAGGACGCGGAGCCGCGCGGGATCAGCCAAGCGATTTAGGCGCTGCAGTCATGGACTGTGCGGCTGGTCCCGGGGAAGGTTCGAGTCCTCCCTCGGGCAAGTGTGTGTGTGTGTTTGTCCTTAGGTTAATTTAGGTTAAGTAGTGTGTAAGCTTAGGGACGGATGGCCTTAGCAGTTAAGTCCCATACGATTTCACACACATCTGAACATTTTTTTTGAAGGACGCGGAGATGCCGTGTACTTGTTTGAGAGACCGTCATCATCAGCAACTGACAGAGTTTGAAGAGACCTCACTGTTGGTCTCCATTTGGCGGTATGGTCGAATTGTGCAATATACCGTTTTGGGGGTAATTCGTGTGTGACAGCGTCCCGATGTAGGAATGCAAGGGAACGTGAACCCAGGCATACTCGTCAAGGGCTGGTGGACCACGTTTGATTACCACTTAGCAAGATTTCCGTATTGTGCACCAAGCGCACCATAGCCCTTTCACATCTGCGCCTGCTATTCGAGACCCTGTAATGGACTACTCGTAATATTCTCTCTCATCCTACACTAATGGCCGTAGACTAGCAACAGCCATACTAGGGAACAGTTAGCACCAAAACACCAGCGGCCTGATTCTATATGGTGCCTTGACCAGGAAGGACCGTTGATAAGTGGCGTTACATTGTGCTCAGCGATGAATAGAAGTTGTGTACTACTTCGGATGACCATCGTCGTCCAATATGGTGGCGATGTGGGGAGATGTCCAGTTCTTTCAATGTTATTGAGAGGCACACCTGTGTCATTTCTGGCATCATTGAAGCTAGCGGGTATTACGTCATGTAGCGACGGGTAGTGACTGAGGCAAGGTCAACTGTGTGTCACGCACAACCTGCGTCCTCATCTGATACTTCTCATGCTGTAGTATCATCGTGACATTTTTAATAAGATCATGCTCGTCCACACATGTCAAGTGTCCGTATGAACTGTCTGCGTGATACTAAGGCACTCCTGTGGCTAGCAAGATTCCCAGTTCTGTCTCCGATACAATACGTGTGGCGCCAGCTTGGACATCAACCCAGTCCCAGCGCCACTATCCAGAATGTAAAGGACCAGTTAAAACAGTCGTGTTCCAGGATGCCTTAGGCGAGGATAAAACCGTTTTATGTCCCCATTTCCAACCGAATCAGTGCATAGATCCCAGCTAGACGAGCTATAACCTCTTCTTGATAAGCAAGCTCATACTGCCAAGTTCTTTATAAATTTGACTCGACTTTGTAATCACTGAACGAACATAATATTTCCTCTCATCTTGTGAAGTTTCATTTAGCTTCTTCCTCCACATCTGGGAACTTAACCTTTTTTTGTCAGCCAATGTGTTTCATTTTATAATTACACTACTGGCCAATAAAATTGCTACACCAATTGCAGATGATAAACGGGTATTCATTGGACAAATATATTACATTAGAACTGACATGTGATTACATTTTCACGCAGTTTGGGTGCATAGATTCTGAGAAATCAGTACCCAGAACAACCACCTCTGGCCGTAATAACGGCCTTGATACACCTGGGCATTGAGTCAAACAGAGCTTGGATGGCGTGTACAGGTACAGCTGCCCATGCAGCTTCAACACGATACCACAGTTCATCAAGAGTAATGACTGGCGTATTGTGACGAGCCAGTTGCTCGGCCACCATTGAGCAGACGTTTTCAATTGGTGAGAGATCTGGAGAATGTGCTGGCCAGGGCAGAAGTCGAACATTTTCTGTATCCAGAAAGGCCCGTACAGGACCTGCAACATACGGTCGTGCATTATGCTGCTGAAATGTAGGGTTTCGCAGGGATCGAATGAAGGGTAGAGCCACGGGTCGTAACACATCTGAAATGTAACGTCCACTGTTCAAAGTGTCGTCAATGCGAACAAGAGGTGACCGAGACGTGTAAGCAATGGCACCCCATACCATCACCCCGGGTGATACGCCAGTATGGTGATGACGAATACACGCTTCCAATGTGCGTTCACCGCGTTGTCGCCAAACACAGATGCGACCATCATGATGCCGTAAACAGAACTTGGAGTCACCCGAAAAAATGACATTTCGCTATTCGTGCACCCAGGTTCGTCGTTGAGTACACCATCGCAGGCGCTCCTGTCTGTGATGCAGCATCAAGGGTAACCGCAGCCATGGTCTCCGAGCTGATAGTCCATGCTGCTGCAAACATCATCGAACTGTTCTTGCAGATGGCTGTTTTCTTGCAAACGTCCCCATCTGTTGACTCAGGGATCGAGACGTGGCTGCACGATCCGTTACAGCCATGCGGATAAGATGCCTGTCATCTCGACTGGTAGTGATACGAGGCCGTTGGGATCAAGCACCTCCTTCCGTATTACCCTCCTGAATCCACCGATTCCATATTCTGCTAACAGTCATTGGATCTCGACCAACATGATCAATAATGTCGCGATACGATAAACCGCAATCGCGATAGGCTACAATCCGACCTTTATCAAAGTCGGAAACGTGATGGTACGCATTTCTCCTCCTTGCACGAGGGATCACAACAACGTTTCACCAGGCAACGCCGGTCAACTGCTGTTTGTGTATGAGAAATCGGTTGGAAACTTTCCTCATGTCAGCACGTTGTAGGTGTCGGTGAATGCTCTGCAAAGCTAATCATTTGCATATCGCAGCATCTTCTTGCTGTCGGTTGAATTTCACGTCTGTAGGACATCATCTTCGTAGTGTAGCAATTGTAATGGCCAGTAGTGTATGTACGTGGCAGTGTGCGGCGGCAGCCAATTTTCTTGTTTGTTGACGAAGACTCCCTCCAATGGGCTACTATAAAGAGTCTCGCCCGCCTCCCTGTGTATTCTATAATATCTGGATGAGCGAAGACAGTGGCCCCTCTCCCCAGAGACCGTCCCCTGTGGGCGTGACATGAAAGACGACCGAGAGCGCTTTAATTGCCGGGCCGCGTGTCTCCCGTTCCATGGGTCTAAAACAGCACCGCCCAGACCCTCAATTATTTATTTCCGCGCAAGTCATTTGCATCAGATATTAACTATGGCGCTCGATAAATTTCGGCTGCTAGGAGAGTGGAACCTGTTCAGCAATCGACTACTTTTGAAAGTTGAAAAACGGTTTCTTTGCGTAACCTCGTCGTCCTCACAGGTATTATCTTTGTGAACGTAAATCTCAGGCTATTACTTCCACCTTTAGTTTTTTTTCTTCCCCTTTCTTGCTAGATGTTTTTATCCTCTCGTTCCCTAAACTCATCGTTGGCAAAAGGTCTTACTACGGATGGAAAGGAGAACAGATCGCAGTAATATAAAAAACATAATTGGTGGAACACATCAGTTTACTATAAAAGTTGGTACTCACGGTATTAAATTTCATATACACGGCCGTACTGCGGCAGTCGAGTCCTGGAACAAAGAAGCAGATTTGTTGTTGGCTGTATGCTTATAATGCGCTTGCATGCAGAACATGACGTAAACTACTATTCCATAACAAAATAAGCTGTTCATGTACAGTCCATGGTGACAATATCAAGTTTTGATTCATGTTTATACTATGAACCGTTTTAAAGGGCATGAATGTTTAAAATTAAAGCTGGAAACAAAACATGACACATTTAACTTTTTAAAGGAGAACAGAGGACAACAGTTTATTCCCTAATCTACAGGTGAACTTTGTTAGTCCATTGGTAATAAACAACCCAGTAGACTTCCAGAATTCTGCCAGTAGGTGTATGAGTGGCACAAAAAAAAATCACACGTGTTATTTATGTCATAAATGAACGTGAGATACTGCTATAAATAATGTGACAGACTGTAAATTTTGAGATATTGAGGTAGAAAAAGTTGGAAAGCAAGCCTCAAAATCAACCACAGTAAGATTAAATAATCAAGTTTGTTCTGGAGTAACCACAAGCGCC